>NC_053027.1:467260550-467495618 GCF_003073215.2 Triticum urartu
ACCTTGTCATTCATTATTGTATCAGTCTCCGGTTTACGCAATTTCACATATCTGTATATCTTTATTCCATTGCATCTTGCGTACCACCATGAATGATTTGTAAACTGACATTTCTTTTTCACCTTTTCGTTTCACAATGGCCAAACAGTTTTACGCTTGCAACTGGGCTCCTTTCCGGGTCACCGAAGAACAGTTGAACGGAATGGTCAATATCAGCACCTTGCCCAAGAAAACTGAAATTCGATGGCGAGTTCCAAGAACAGAGAATCCTCCTACCCCGAGGCAGGGTGAGGTAGTGGTCTTTGTCGACCACATAGGCCGTGGTTTCAAACTGCCCGGGTCGAAGTTTTTCCGAGATGTTCTTGCCAGTTTCCAACTCTAGGTACCCGACGGTACTTGAGGGGTATAGTGATTCGAATTGGATGTCTGATGCTGATGAGATGAAAGCCACAAGTGGACATGTCTTCACACTTGGTGGTGGTTCTGTTTCCTGGAAGTCTTGCAAGCAGACGATCTTAACCAGATCGACTATGGAAGCAGAACTCACAGCATTAGACACATCATGCGTCGAAGCAAAATGGCTTCGAGAGCTTTTGATGGATTTGCCGGTGGTTGATAAACCAGTGTCGGCTGTCCTTATGAATTGTGACAATCAAACAGTGATTGCCAAGGCTAAGAGTTCAAAGGACAACATGAAATCCACAAAGCACATAAGAAGAAGATTGAAATCTGTCAGAAAATCAAGAAACTCCGGAGTAATAGCGTTGGATTACATCCAGACGGCTAAGAATCTGGCAGACCTTTTTACGAAAGGGCTATCACGGATTGTGATAGAAAATGCATCGAGGGAGATGGGTATGAGACCCATGTAAGTTGCCATGGGGGTAACCCAACCTATGTGATCGGAGATCCCGTGAACTAGGACCTGGGAAAACAATCCATTGGTCAACTAAGGAGAGTATCCTTAATTAACCCACTCCATTGGAGATGCACAATAATCTCAATTCTGTAAGGCAGGCTGACTTTTTGTCTTAATGTGTTCCAAAGCTTGTGTAAGCAAGATGCTAACCTACAGAGCATTCTTTGGAGGAACACACCTATGTGAGCCCGACAGCTGGTCACAGTCTATGAGATTGGGTAATCTCTAGTAAGCTCATGAGAAGGTACGGAGTATGACTAATAAGCTCCACCCGTGGGGTTTAGCCTACGGCAGCCATGTATCAGCTGTCAATAGGCGAAACTTGTGCACGCAAAACTAACAATTCAAGGCATAGTCCATTGTTCAGTTGTGAAGAAGTCTAATCCTGTTGCTCTAGGTGGAAGTTCAACTTAACAGTCTCCACTGAAAATTCTGGTATATCAAACATTGTTTGGAACAGTTGACAAATTATGTGCCTCGAGATCTGGTGGGGGATTGTTGGATTATGGATGGGCTTAGGCCCATATAAGACACTAATCCATGGTTAATCTTGAGGCCCATGTATGAGATGGCAGGTGGTGGGAAGTTTAGTCCCACCTTGCTAGTTGAGGAGAGTTGAGACCCCTTTATAAGGGATGCTCTACCACTTGCCATTGGGAGCTTGGGAAGAGGAGTGGTACACGCGCGCTCCTCCGCCCCCGGCCGCCTCGCCTCGCCTCGACACGACGCGCGCGCGCCGCGGGTTGCGGGAATGAGCCGAGCCGAAGCTTATTTTGCTGCTCAGGAATGAATTAATTAATCAGGGATTAATTAACGAGTCGCTAATAGGTGGGCCACTGTCCAAGACGTTGGACTGTGGGTTGACTTGCGTTGCCGGGGGTGCGACCCTTGCCAGGACCCGCGTATTCGTCGACTCCCTTGCCGGGAGTGCGACCCTTGCCAGGAACAACGACTCCCTTGCCGGGAGTGGGCCGACTCGGTCGTGGGCCTCCGCAAGGCCCACGACTATCTTCCTTACAGACTATATAAGAAGGCTCAGGCCAGTGAAGTAACCTAGTTCGGTTCACTCACTCCCTCTCGCGTGACCTAGTTGTCATCTACTGTTCCTCACTCTGTGCTGCCTCCGGCGATCCCATCCCGACGACCACGTGCACGGCTGGTCCAGAGAGTTCTTATAAACATAAAAGTGATAAGAGTTCCACGGAGGATGACGAGGAAGTTCCTGTTAGGAGCAAGAGACAAAGGACTCCAAAGTCCTTTGGTGATGATTTCCTCGTGTACCTCATGGATGATGATACTCCCAGCTCCATTTCAGAAGCTTATGCATCACCGGATGCTGACTACTGGAAGGATGCGGTCCATAGTGAGATGGATTCCATCTTGGCTAACAGGATATGGGAGATCAGTGATCTTCCTTATGGTTGTCGACCATTAGGATGTAAGTGGGTGTTCAAAAGGAAGCTTTGGCCCGATGGTACTGTTGAGATGTACAAGGCTAGGCTTGTGGCCAAGGGTTATACCCAGAAAGAAGAAGAGGATTTCTTTGACACTTATTCACCTGTGGCTAGACTGACAACCATTCGAGTGTTACTCGCTTTGGCTGCCTCGCATGGTCTTCTCGTTCATCAGATGGACGTTAAGACAGCTTTCCTTAACGGAGAGCTAGACGAGGAAATTTATATGCAACAGTCGGATGGCTTTGTAGTAAATGGTTAGGAAAGAAAGGTGTGTAAGCTAGTGAACTATCTGTATGGCCTGAAACAAGCGCCTAAGCAATGGCATGAGAAGTTCAACACTACTCTGACATCTGCTGACTTTGTTGTGAACGAAGCTGACAAATGTGTATACTATCGCTATGGTGGGGGTGAAGGAGTTATACCGTGTCTGTATGTCGATGACATACTGATATTTGGGACCCACCTCAAGGTCATTGAGGAGGTTAAGTCTTTTCTGTCTCACAACTTTGAGATGAAGGACCTGGGTGTGGCTGATGTTATCCTGAACATCAAGCTACTGAGAAATACTGAGGGTGGAATTACACTTTTGCAATCCCACTATGTTGAGAAGATTTTGAGCCATTTTGGATATTCGGACTGCAAACCTTCTGCAACACCATATGATCCTAGCGTGCGGATTCGAAAGTTCGAAGGCACGGCTGTAGATCAATTGAGATATTCTCAAGTGGTTGGTTCACTGATGTACCTAGCATGTGCTACACGTCCCACATCTCATTTGCTGTGTGCAAACTGAGCCGATTTGTTTCCAATTCGGGAGATGTGCATTGGCATGCTATTGAGCGAGTGATGCGTTATTTGCAAGGTACTGCGAACTGGGTACCCGGCGGTACTTGAGGGGTATAGTGATTCGAATTGGATATCTCATGCTGATGAGATGAAAGCCACAAGTGGACATGTCTTCACACTTGGTGGTGGTGTTGTTTCCTGGAAGTCTTGCAAGCAGACGATCTTAACCAGATCGACTATGGAAGCAGAACTCACAGCATTAGACACATCATGCGTCGAAGCAGAATGGCTTCGAGAGCTTTTGATGGATTTGCCGGTGGTTGATAAACCAGTGTCGGCTGTCCTTATGAACTGTGACAATCAACAGTGATTGCCAAGGCTAAGAGTTCAAAGGACAACATGAAATCCACAAAGCACATAAGAAGAAGATTGAAATCTGTCAGAAAATCAAGAAACTCCGGAGTAATAGTGTTGGATTACATCCAGACGGCTAAGAATCTGGCAGACCTTTTTACGAAAGGGCTATCACGGATTGTGATAGAAAATGCATCGAGGGAGATGGGTATGAGACCCATGTAAGTTGCCATGGGGGTAACCCAACCTATGTGATCGGAGATCCCGTGAACTAGGACCTAGGAAAACAATCCATCGGTCAACTAAGGAGAGTATCCTTAATTAACCCACTCCGTTGGAGATGCACAATATTCTCAATTCTGTAAGGCAGGCTGACTTTTTGTCTTAATGTGTTCCAAAGCTTGTGTAAGCAAGATGCTAACCTACAGAGCATTCTTTGGAGGAACACACCTATGTGAGCCCGACTGCTGGTCACAGTCTATGAGATTGGGTAATCTCTAGTAATCTCATGAGAAGGTACAGAGTATGACTAATAAGCTCCACCCGTGGGGTTAAGCCTACGGCAGCCGTGTATCAGCTGACAATAGGCGAAACTTCTGCACGCCAAACTGACAATTCAAGGCATAGTCCATTGTTCAGTTGTGAAGAAGTCTAATCATGTTGCTCTAGGTGGAAGTTCAACTTAACAGTCTCCACTGAAAATTATGGTATATCAAACATTGTTTGGAACAGTTGACAAACTTATGTGCCTCAAGATCTGGTGGGGGATTGTTGGATTATGGATGGGCTTAGGCCCATATAAGACACTAATCCCTGGTTAATCTTGAGGCCCATGTATGAGATGGCAGGTGGTGGGAAGTTTAGTCCCACCTTGCTAGTTGAGGAGAGTTGAGACCCCTTTATAAGGGCTGCTCTACCACTTGCCATTGGGAGCTTGGGAAGAGGAGTGGTACACACGCGCTCCTCCTCCTCCGCCGCCCGCCTCGCCTCGTCACGGCGCGCGTGCACCGCGGGTTGCGGGAATGAGCCGAGCCGACGCTTATATTTGCCGCTCAGGAATGAATTAATTAATTAGGGATTAATTAATGAGTCGCTAACAGGTGGGCCACTGTCCAAGACGTTGGACTGTGGGTTGACTTGTGTTGCCGGGGGTGTGACCCTTGCCGGGACCCGCGTATTCGTTGACTCCCTTGCCGGGAGTGCGACCCTTGCCGGGAACAACGACTCCCTTGCCGGGAGTGGGCCGACTCGGTCGTGGGCCTCCGCAAGGCCCACGACTTTCTTCCTTACGGACTATATAAGAAGGCTCTGGCTAGTGAAGTAACCTATTTCGGTTCACTCATTCCCTCTCGCGTGACCTAGCCGTCATCTACTGTTCCTCACTCTGTGCTACCTCCGGCGATCCCATCTCGACGACCGCGTGCACGGCTGGTCGGGAGAGTTCTCATAAACATAAAAGTGATAAGAGTTCCACGGAGGATGACGAGGAAGCTCCTGTTAGGAGCAAGAGACAGAGGACTGCAAAGTCCTTTGGTGATGATTTCCTCGTGTACCTCGTGGATGATGATACTCCCAGCTCCATTTCAGAAGCTTGTGCATCACCGGATGCTGACTACTGGAAGGATGCGGTCCATAGTGAGATGGATTCCATCTTGGCTAACGGGACATGGGAGATCACTGATCGTCCTTATGGTTCTCGACCATTAGGATGTAAGTGGGTGTTCAAAAGGAATCTTAGGCCCGATGGTACTGTTGAGAAGTACAAGGCTAGTGTCGGTGTCAAAACCGGCGGATCTCGGGTAGGGGGTCCCGAACTGTGCGTCTAGGCGGATGGTAACAGGAGAAGGGGGACACGAAGTTTTACCCAGGTTCGAGCCCTCTTGATGGAGGTAAAACCCTACGTCCTGCTTGATTAATATTGATGATATGGGTAGTTCAAGAGTAGATCTACCACGAGATCAGAGAGGCTAAACGCTAGAAGCTAGCCTATGGTATGATTGTATGTTGTCCTACGGACTAAAACCCTCCGGTTTATATAGACACCGGAAAGGGCTAGGGTTACACAAGGTCGGTTACAAAGGAGGAGATGTACATATCCGTATTGCCTAGCTTGCCTTCCACGCCAAGTAGAGTCCCATTCAGACACGAGACGAAGTCTTCAATCTTGTATCTTCATAGTCTAACAGTCCGACCAAAAGATATAGTTCGGCTGTCCGGAGACCCCCTAATCCAGGACTCCCTCAGTAGCCCCTGAACCAGGCTTCAATGACGACGAGTCCGGTGTGCAGTATTGTTTTCGGCATTGCAAGCCGGGTTCCTCCTCCGAATACACCACGGAAGAATGTGAATACAAGGATAGTGTCCGACCCTGCAAAATAAATTCCACATGCTACCGTAGAGAGAATAATATTTCCACAAATCCAATTAGCTGACTTGTTTTGGCAACACGACATTATGTCATGGCCCGGTGATTATTCGAACCGTTTCCTTTAACTAGCCCCGCACATAACGCGAGGCAGTTTTTTAACACGTCTTGTCAAAGCCGAGATCGTGTTCCCCTTATTACGGGATTCTCATCAATACGGGCGTGGGTAACCCAACCGCGCCATCGATTATGGTGCTTGGGGGATAAGCGAGTTTTACCAGGCTAGTGGGGGCGCATAGTTTCGGCCGTCCATATAAAGGGATAAGGATTCACCTTTTCATCCACGCCTTCTTCCTCCATTGCTCATCCATCTTCGCACACTCGAGCTCCAGCGCCCAAGTCCGCATTTCCCACCTCGAACTTCTCCAACCATGTACGGAGTGGGAGGCAGGTGGATGGTCTCCTCCATCACGGAGGGACACATCAAGAAGCTGAGGAGAGCCGGATACCTGCCCGACGACATTGCGCACCGGCTCCCAGATGAGGTGCAGCTCATCCTCACCCCCAGGCCCCATGAGAGGGTAGTGTTCCTTACCCATTTCCTCTGCGGACTGGGATTCCCTCTCCACCCATTCGTCCGGGAGCTCATGTTCTACTACGGCCTGGATTTCCACGATCTGGCCCCGAACTTCATCCTCAACATCTCGGCGCTTATCGTCGTGTGCGAGGCCTTCCTCCGCATCAAGCCCCACTTCGGCTTATGGCTGAAGACCTTCAATGTCAAGCCGAAGGTAGTGAGCGGCCGCCAGGCGGAGTGCGGAGGCGCCATGGTGGGCAAGATGCCCAACGTCACATGGCTCGAGGGCTCCTTCGTGGAGACCATAAAGGGGTGGCAATCAGGGTGGTTCTACATCACCGAGCCGTGTGACCCTAAATGGGCAGCGGCCCCCGAGTTCCGATCTAGAATCCCAACGCGGCTCACCTCCTGGCAAGAGAAGGGCCTGTCCTGGGGTAGTTCGGGAGAGCTGACCGGACTCCAAACATGTATTCAAAACATGGTGAACAAGAAGCTCAAACTCGTCAACGTAGTCCAGGTCATGCTCATCCGCCGGATCCTCCCGTGCCAACAACGGGCTTTCAACTTGTGGGAGTTCAACCCGGCCCAGCACCGAACTCTGAACAAGCTCTTCGACACAACTCACGAGGATGCCTGGAAGGTGATATTCAAGGGTGCCGAGGTTCCCCCTCCCACTACCGAGGATCGCGGATTCTGCGCGAAGCGCCAAGCCAGAGCGGTAAGCTGTTTTACCTCTCACAGGATACTTGTTTTTCATAGTTTGACTCTATGCGGGATCTAAGCTCCCGTACCTTTGACAGGACTGGCAGGAGACGGCCAGATAGATCGACTGTCCGGCTCCTTTGCCCGAAGGCCCGACAGACGCTCTCCTGACGAGGATGCTGACTCCGGCTCCTTACAAGGTGCCGGAGAAGACCAAGAAGGCCAAGGGAACCCGAAAGAGTTCCCGACGCCAGGCGTCATCGGACTCACCGTCCGATAACTCCGCGACACACTCCTCCCCCGAAGACGAGGAGGAAGAAGAAGATGCTCCCCCTTCAGTTGGGGGAGACAAGAAAAGGAAGGCCGCCCCAACTGGGGAGGCTGAAGGGTCCAAGAAGGGAAGGACTCTCCTTCCGGACAGTTCCACCACCGCCGCCGAAGGCAAAGACGAGTGGCTGCTCAGGGCCAAGCCCCTGGCGAAGTCGTAAGTGTTCAGATACCAGAGTAATTCATAGTATTCCTTTGTCGCACTGCTTCCCCTAACACCGAATATGATTATGCAGGCCGCCACGGGCCCGTATCGATGTATCATCGGACGGCTCCCTGGGCTCGTCGGATATGGATAGCGATCCACTTCCGACCGCCACCTCCCCTTGCCCTGCGGACGACGCCGAGGTATTGTCTCAAGAGGCACCGGGTCGAGGGGAGACAGTCCCGGAGGCACCTCAAGGCGACCTTCCGGACTCCGGGAGCAGAGGGAACAAGGCCCCTGAGGGCTCCGAGTTCGGCCCTCAACCGAACACCGTGCCGGAACCTCCAGTGGTTCTGGACTCGGGCAGGCGGCCTCCTTCCAAGAGGGGCAAGACGCCTGTGCCGGTGACCTCTGTCCATCCAGAGGCGCCGGACAATCTGCTGGGAGCGCTTCGCAGCGCTTCCATCGACGAGGAGCACCGTACTATTATGAGTGCGGTGGTCCAGAAGGTTCAGTCCGCCAAGAGCGGATTGACTGAAGCCTGTGCCAGCCTTCTAACAGGCTTTGAGGTAAGTGTTTAAAATATAGGAAAAATATTACCGCATAGACAGTAGCCCCTGATGCTCTGTTCGGTGTTCACAAAGAAAAGCCGAACAGAGGATCAAACAATATCGCAGGAGTCTAATATAAGTATGTCAATATGCGTATGCAGGCTTCGCTGCTAGCCTCTGCCGCACTGACTGCGGAGGTCGCCGCACTGAAGCAGGACCTTAAAGGGTCCAAGGACGAGCTCGGCCTTGCCAAGAGGCAGCTCGAGGAGAACAAAGGTAAGTAGTACCTAGTCTATGGATATGTATAAAAAGAATGTGATTGCAAAAAATGACAGGATCATCATGAATTTGCCAGGGGCCATGACCGAAGTGGCAACCCTAAAGCAAGCGCTGTCCGAGGCCGAAGATAAAGCGGCCAAGGAGCGCACCGAGCGGGAAAGGAAAGAGGCTCGGGTGGGCGAGGTGCAGCAAGAGCTCCAGGCTCTCGTGACGAAGCACGAGGCGTTGGAGCTTGACTCGAAGACGCGAGAGTCTGAGCTTGCCGCGGCCCTCGAGAGCGCAAAGAGTGCCAAGGCCGAAGCCCAAAAGGCCCTCTAGGAGATTGACGCGATGAAGAAAATAGCGGCGGGTAAGGCATTCTATATGCAAAGCAAGCATGTGAAAGTAAATTACCTTTACTTACCCGAATCCGGAGCTCTCCAGGAGCATTCGCAGATTTGCCCCGCAGCGTGTCGGATGCCGCACAGTTTTACCAGGCCGAGGAGAGAAGCTCAACGGAGAAGCTGTTCTGGTCTCAGTATACTGGGACCGAACATCCGGTGCCTATGAGCGACTAGCTGAAGCAGCTCGTCGAGCTACACAAGGCGACCGAACAGGCCATGAAGGGCTTGATAGTCCGGCTGTGGCCTGGCGACGCCCTTCCGAATAGCTACTTCGGTCTGGTGAGGCGGCTTGTGGATGCCT
Organism: Triticum urartu; assembly: GCF_003073215.2. NCBI lineage: Eukaryota > Viridiplantae > Streptophyta > Magnoliopsida > Poales > Poaceae > Triticum > Triticum urartu. The sequence continues at coordinate 467,269,697 of NC_053027.1, forward strand.
TCCCACGGTTGGAAGTCGTCAAGCAGGCCGTCTGCATCGAAGGTGCACGCCGGGCTTTCGCCCGTGTGAAGGTGTAATGGGCCAAGTTAGACGCCGTGAAGCTGATCAAGGAAGGACCGCCACAGGGCAAGGAGCATTGCACCCCCGAAATTTATTATGAGGGTGTCCTGAAGGGTGCCCGTCTTGTAGCGGACGAATGTTCAAAGGATGAAATATTTGAGTAAACTTGCTCGTGTGATCATGTATGATGAAAACTTGTTTCATATGTGATGTGCAACGCTTGTTTGAATTTAAAATATTACCTTCGGTTTGGCTGTTTATCCAATCTGAGAGATGGCTAGTCCTCGGCTTCTGCCCCCATGCCGCGAGTGCTGGGGTGTTCGGGATAAACCTAAGCACTCTTGTTCCCATTTTTGGGTCCTTCGAGGGAGGTGCTCAGCACAGCAAACAAGGCAACCGGACTAATAGTGCTTTATCACTCTCACTTAGCCATAGAATTCTATAATTTTAAATTTAGGCGAAGCCCTTGGTATTCCGAAGGCCGAATTCGGGGCGCGATACACGCCTTTAAGCCGGACAGGACCAGCTCCTCGCTCTAAGTGGCATCAGTCTTTAGGGACTCGAAACCTCGCCGAACAGCGACCAGTCTCTTGCCTTATCATGACAGTCAGTTTAGCCGATAGAGCGGAACGTAAGGTACCAAAACATAGGAGCCGGTCAAACCCAACATTTGACCAAAGACATGATTCAGAGCTGATGCATATAATGCTATAAGTTCGGGCTGCCGCACTTGTGAAAGTGTTCGGACTTCTCACACCATAATGTGGGGTACTTGAGCCCCTGGTGCATTGGCCGTACCAAAGTGTACGGTTGCAAGGCGTCATTAATGAACACACACACACACACATATACAGACGGTCTATTCTGCTAATATTAGCAGAATAACTATTCTGCACACCACTTCCGCACTGCACGCTGAACGCAAGTGCACTTCATCTTCTTGACGTTGGGCACTGCAATGCTTCACGGGAGAACTGCTTCATTTTCCGGTGTTCCGCCCGCGTGTTCTATGTGGAATCGGGTGTTGCGGGATGATTCAGTTTGTGTCTGCATCTCATTTTAGCTTTATTCTTTCTAATTTACAGGAAAATATACTAGAGTGCTTATAAATCGAGGGATTTGGCGGACGAGCTTTCTCTGTTAGTTCGTGTTCGCGTCAGATGCGATTTTTTTTGTGCTCGGATGTTGTTATTTAGTAGGAATTGTTTGATTGCGTTCATTTTAATCGGTCCGTTCACTTTATAATTTGTTAATTTTTAGGAGTTAGTTTTCAATTTCTTGCTATTATGGTTGTGCGGGCGGGTGAGCTTCGTCCGCTCCTCTGTTCTTGTTGATTTTTTTGATTTTTGCCCGTCCACGCGTGTTTGAATATTGTAATTACTGTTGCTGTAGGTTTGAATTCATTGTATTGCGGGTATAATTGTCATTTTCTGAATCGCGGTTTTTAAATGAAAGGTGATGCTGTTCGTCAAGTTGCCATGTCTTCCATGTAAATTTTTGCAGGTGTATTTTTTGATAGTTTAGTGGCTGTACAATTTTTAGGGGAGTTATGGAAGTGCGAGTGAAATTGACACCTCTATCAGTCTATCACATTGTCTGTAGTTTCAGTGCTTTAATTTTATTTGTTGTAGTTGCGGCATACGTTGTAGTGCACTGCATTTTCTTTGGTAGCGTACTTCGTTGTAGCTGTATTACAGTGGTTATGGCTGTTTATGAGATTTCTCCTTTTCTTAAACTACATTCTGTGTTCTAAATGACTGCATAATATGCATTTCTGTACTACATTAGCAGTGTTGTTAATTTTCTATTCTGCTATTAGAATGCATGGTCCATGATACGCTTGTGTTAGCTGAATAGTTATTATAAGATTTTTTTTGAACTGCATACTATGATAATTGTTTTTGAACATCGTATGTTAAGTGCAAAGTTTCTACCATTTTGTATTTCCTTGTTACTGTTTCAGATGGCTGCTTTTTGTTATTATTAGTACCACACTATGTGTTCGAGAGAACTGCATTACTGCCAACAGCAACTTTGTCTAAAAAGGATGATAAAATGACGTAGTTGAGGTTGCATACTTTAAATAGGCATCATTCAAATTGTCTGTTGGACATAATTTTAAAAGCATACAGCATAAGCAAAGCATTAGAAATATTGGTTGCTTCATATTAGACAGTGTGGAGTGCAAATATTGTAAACTTGATGGAGTCTTCTTCTTTGTAGAAAAAGACCATGGCCACTTCTTCGGCCTCAAAGCCATTCTGGGAGACAAAATCTTTCCAACCAGCAGTTATGTTGATGCAGTCTTCAGAGTCGATGTGGTAGTCAGCTTCCATGTCTCCATAGCCATTCTTGTGTTCTGTCTCCAAAGTAAGCTTCCCTGAACTCGGAGAATGAAATTTTATTATGGATGGCAGTTTCTGCATATTGTAATGGGTGGAAAAAGAATTTGTAAATAAACAGCAAATGTTTTTGTTTTATACTTAGTATGATTTGTTTATGTTTACTTAAATAGTTACATACATATGATTGTATTTTGTAAAGTAGTTGCAATGTATGAACAAACTTATATACGCAATTGACTCCTAGTTTTACTGGAATATATATTATACTGCAACATGTGTGCACTGTGATGTCAGTAACAGTGTACTTCTCCAGCATGTTAAGATAACTGCAACTTATCTATTAACCCTTTTTTTTGTACATATGTCAATACATGGTGTGGTACTGAAGAAAGATAGGTGGAAGCAACTAGTCTTAATAGCTAACATATCTGAACAAGAATACAAATTCTATTTTGTTTTTTTGTTGATATTACTAAACAAATTGATTGAACTATATATTCAGATGTGTATTTGCAGTCTAGATTATGTGCAAAAATTGTGAGTGGAAAAACATACCCAACTTTCTTGTAGATCTGCGTTTGTGAGGCGATGAAGAAATTGCGCACGAAACCCCCTGTTGGGTATCATCAGGCAGCCGAGCATGCTGCGCCACTCGGTGTTGGTGAGCTGTAGGCCTTCTGCGTAGACGCATGTGTCCGCTACCGGAGATATCCTTGCCAAGCACCCGCACTTACAGTCCATGGAGGGTTCAGTGGAATTCCGGAGAAGAGCTGTGGATGGGATGAACCCTAGATCTATGTTTTGAGGAAAATGAGGAACGGGGGGAGGAGTTGTGTTAGTCTGTAGCACGAATGGATAAGTTTTTATGCAACCAATCGAGCAATGGAAGTAATAAATGGTGTGGTTGGCGTTAGGTGGTGGATTGGGTGTGATTCAGTGAACACAAATGCATTTAAGACGCAACAGGACTGCTTACTTGAAAATAGCGAACTGCATTGTCATATCACGGCGAACTATGAACGCGTGGTTGGGCCTGTGTTTGTGTATGGTATGTAGTATTTTTTTATTTTCAGCGGCCTCTCTTTTTTTGTTGGCCCTGTGTTCTGGTAGTGAAGACGCAATTGGGCCCAGGTCGGCCTGTGAGCACACGGCTGGTTCCTGGTGCACTGTGTGCGGTCTAATGTTTAGTCCCACCTCGCCCGCGGAAGGCGCGGCCGACATGTTTATAAGCGGTGGCGAGGCATGTGTGTCGAATTCCTCTTGTTACTTATTTGGGCGCTTAAACACGGCGCTCGCAACTGTATGCTCTCTAACCTGTGGGCCCATGTGTGGCCGGCCCCATGCACTGTGACTCAGAACGACTCGCCTTCTGTGGGCGTAGACCTATTACGATACTGGCTGGGGCCAGTGCCACCTGGGTGGTCATTTTTTTCTTTTTATTTTTCTTTCTTAGGTGTTTTATTCAATGTCGGGAGCTTGCACTGCATTGATCAGGGTTCTGTACTGCATGTGTACGCATTATGTACTGCATGTACAGTTGCCATTTTTTTGTTTCCGTCTTTTTGCTATTATGTAATCTTTTTTCCCAATGTATGGGAGTGCACTACTTAGTAAATCATACGCGTAATGCGTTGATTATGGTTCTGTACTGCACATTCATATATTTCTGTACTTTATTTGATTATTTTACGTGTTTGCGTTTTTCATTTTCTGGTTTTTCTCTTATGTATTTTTTTTTCAAATTTAGGTTCGTGCACCGCTTTGTTGGGTATGTTAAGACTTCATTGGACGGATTCTGTACTGCATTCGTACACAACTTGCACTGCATGTGTCCTGTTTGCACACTGCAACTTTTTTTTTCGTTTTCTGCACTGCTCGAATCTAATGATACATTAGCAGACAACAGAAAACAAATTATCACAGATATTCTGTACGACAATTTCATCACCAGCAAGCTAAGTTGAACAGAAAGCAAACTAACATAATCAGAGTTCATCATTACAAAGCGATTGTGCATGGCAAGCAAACTAGGTTCAGCACACAAGCAAACTAACGATACATAAGCAAACAACAGAAAGCAAATTTGATGATAATTCTAAAAGAATGCTGGCATTGTTGGCTCCTGGCCGGCACCATCTTCTTCTTCACCAGTCAGGCTCTCCCCATCGCCAGCTGCTCCTGGCGCGCTTCTTGGGGGGCTCCTCCTTCTCCAGCTTTGCACGGCGAAGGCCGTCCTGGGTGAGGGTGATGCGGTTCCATATCTCGTACACTGCGTAGGCGTCTTTTGCCGCGTACTCGATGTGCCTCCTGGACAGAGGCAGGATGGCCCAGCGCTGGTGCTCGTCGTCGGTGATCTTCTTCTTCATGTTGTTGTAGTAGTCGTCGATGAGCACGCCGGAGACGTCTCCGAGGGAGTCCAACGGCTTGGTTGCCTCGGGCACCCTCCACTCCTTCTGGATGTCGACGAAGTTGGCGACCTCCAGTTTGACGCACTCCAGCCTGGTTTTGTAGCCGTCGATGGAGAAGCCTGCAAAGGTGTACCTGGGTCAGCGAGGAAGTTGTCGAAGACGGTGCACCTTTCACTGTCGCTCATTTGGAAGAGCAGCACCAGGTGATTCTTGCCGATGGAGAGCTGGCAAAGGGCGGGTTTCTACGTCGCTTCAGGGTCGTTGTTGTACTCGAGATCAATGCCGACGATCTTGTGGCGCTGGAGGCTGAGGTGGCGCTCGTACTGCGTGAGAGTGATCGCCATCTGCTTCCTGTCGTTGGTGTGGATGACGTGCAACTTGGTGTTGCCGTGCGCCTTCACGGCGTTGTCGCCGTTGTACTCGTCGGTGAACGTCATCGCCGGTGGCAGGGCTTGGTGCTTTTGGTGGGAGCGCAATGGATACTTGTGTTGTTTGTGGATCAGAAGGCCTTTGGCAGGGGTCTGAATTTAAGGGGAGAGCGCGGGGTGGGATGGCCTCGTCGGATGAACTGCACGATCGCGCTGATGATGCGGTTGTGCGGATCGTGGGTTGGTTTTTGCATCTGTGATCGTGGGCTTGTGGCGATGGAACTGCTCCGATCGGGTGGATGTATGCGAACGTGGTTTTTTTTAAGGTGGGTTTGTTTTATTTTTGATCAGGACATTTTTTTAACCACCACCTTTTTCTATGCGAACGGGCATTTTGTCATGTTTTATAGATGTATACTGCGTGACAACATAACTGCATTGATTACACTTACGCACTGCGTTGCGTACAAATCAGAACTGCAACATTGTATACATGTGTGTACTTCATCGTTTTTTGCGTGTCTTTGCTATATGCTTCGGCGGTCTGCATTGTGCAACGGAATGCACTGCATACTTCTACCACACCATACTGCATCTTGTTTTTGCCGGTACTTATTGCAGTCCCTTGCACGGGACAGGTAGGGAAATGGGAGGGAGGGGGTGGGGGGGCCCACTTTTTTTTGAACTTATTGTTTTTTCTTAGTCGGTTTTGTTGGGCCTGTGTTCGGGTAGTTCAGAGACGCATGTACGTTGTCAAATTTTGTGTGGCTGGGGCTGGCATCATTTGGGTGATCAGTTTTTATTCTTTGTATGCTTTTTAATGTTGTGGAGTGCACTGCTTTTTGGTAAATCATCGGTGCACTGCATTGATCATGGTTATGTACTAGATGTGAACTTCATTCCTTACTGCATGTACAGTTCTCATTTTTGTTCCCATGTTTTTACTTTTTTTGTAATCTTTTTTTCTAATGTACGGGACTGCACTGCTTAGCAAATTACGACTGTACTGCATTGTTTATGATACTGTACTGCACGTTCGTGTACTTGCGCACTGCGTTTACTTTTTCCGCGTTCGCGTTTTTCTTCATCCCGAAAAAGAAATGCATAATGGCGTACTACATCCCGTATAGAAATGCACTGCATTTTTCTAGCAGTGCGTACTGCATTTGTTTTTTTTGCCTGTGCTTACTTCACTGTACGGGAGGTTTAAGGGGCGAGCGGAGGGGGGGCACATTTTTTTGTGTGGCACTTAATTGAAGGTAGACTTTTTTCGGATGTGTTTTCTTAACATGCGTTTTGTTTTTGATTTTAACTTTTTTTACGAACTGTATGTATTTTATTTGTTGTTTTACCGTTTGAACTTCATGATTCTTCACAGTGAACTGCATCATGTTTTTTTTTGTTGTTTTTTAGTAATATGTGCGTTTTGATGTAGACTGGCTTATTTTTGTCCGGGCTATTTTTGGGCCGGCCCGTTATTTGTGACCCTTTTTGCGACACGCGGGCCTCCTACGTATCGTTTCCAGGCTATTCCACCGCTCCGCTGTCAGAGAAAGAGACCGAGAACAATCCCCTCTCCTCTCTTGCAGTTTCTGCCAAGGCATCTCTCCCTCGGGCAAAACCGCCATCGCGCGCAGCAACCGCCGTCGCCCGGAGAACCGCCGCCCTCAAGAGGTCCTTATTCCTGCATTCGGCGTCGCTGTCCGCTCTGTGAGCCCTTGCCGCTGTGCTCCCGCAGCCCTTTCCTGTCTGTTCCCATCGTCGCCCCCCCTTCCCCCTTCCCGCCGCCGTCGCCGCACACTTTTCTTCGGTACGTTCCGCTTGGCTCGGTGTTGATTGTCCCCTCGCCTTGTTTTTGTGATTCTTGTAGTTGCTGTAGCTCTTTTTGCTTGTGTAATTTTTCGTAGGCAGTCGATTTTATCTCGTTTTGAAGTCGATAGTTGTGTGTAGCAATGCAGATCTAGGGTTTCGTGAGATTTTCGCCGATTTTGTTGCTTATGTCTGTCACTTCGTCCTTTGTGTTGCAGGGAAACGCTATGTCTTCACGGAGCAGGCCGGGAGAAGGAGTTCAGGGTATGTGGAGTGCTTATTCGTTAGGCTTTGTTTATTTTGTTTGGTGTTTATCTAGTTTCCTAATTCATCCTGCATATTGGGTTATGCTCTGTTAGTTGTCAGCGTTCGTTTGCATTATTTTGTCATGTGATGTTTTTGTAATTTCTTTTTTTTTTGTTTTTTTAATCTAGCAGGTGATTGCAGTGCTCATAATGATACACCAATTGTCTCTCCTTGTCCTGGTGGTAAGGATCATGGTGTCGAGGGAGGACATCAAGTGAATTCGCCGATTGAATCTTCTCCCATAAGTGTGGCCCCTTCTTCTGGTATGTGATTAATTTGTTTATTTTTGTGTATGCTTTGTTTTATCTAGTTCGACATTTTTGTTGCGAATATCTGTGAATTTAGTATATGTAGCACTGCATTTTATTTTTGTATGTGAACTCCAGTGTATGTACTTGTGAACTGCATTGTTGTTTTATTCAAGTTTTTTGTACAATGCATTATTTTTTATTTTTGAGTTTATGGTTGAGCACTACATTTATATGTCTAACTGTACTGCATTTGTTCTTTTTGTGCAATTTTTAACAAGCATAGACAAACTTTATTTTGACGTAGTGTCTGTTTTCCATGCTGGGGCGCCTAGGTTTGAGGAGGTTACTCAATTGATTGACCATTATTTTGCAGAGGGTAATGTTGGTGTGAGCTTTGATCAGAGACGTCATGTCTTGTCTGAAACACAGTCGCAGTCTGTTGATGGTACAGAGGAAGTTACACAGGATTGGATGGTCCCGGAACAGCTTCGTCAATATGAGTTGAAGCAAAGCAAGAAGAAGTTGAGGTTTGAAATTGAGTCAAAAGAGTTTGCTGAAAAGGAGAAGCAGAGGAGAACTACAGATGGTGCCAAGGGTGGTAAATTTGGCAAGGTGAAGAAGAGGTTGAGTACTGTTGCTGAGGAAGGTGGTACACCTCGGCGGAGTCCACGTGTTGCTGGAATGAAGAAGAATCTTGGCAAGAGAACTGCTGAAGTTGGTGGAAGTGATGATCCTCAGCTCAAACGACTACATGTCACTGAAGGTCCCAATTCTGATGACGACAACTTTGTGCTTGCTGATTATGTGAAGGGTGTTCATCCTTCTAGATGCAAAGACTGTAGTTCATCTAAGAGTGTACCCAAGCGTGCCCATGATGATGTCGACGAAAACGTTGGTGGTGATTCTGGTGAGGAGGTGGATGCTGCTCCAAAGGTTTGTTGAAGTGCACTGCATTTGTTTCCTTCATTTGTTATTCTTTCTGTATTTTCTATGTCTCTTTTTTATGCCTAATCTTCTAATGTGGACTGCATTTCCCTTTACACAGAGGAAGAAGTCTAGTAAGAGCAATGCAACTAAAGATGATGGCGAGGGAGATGATTCTCGATTTAACAAGACCGTGCGTTTGTCGCTTCCCACTGTTTGCAAGGCTGCTTCTTTGTTGAAAGAGGCGCATTGCAGCCGTGTTAGGGATGCTGGATTTGGTGTTGTCTTTGATCTGACAGTAAAGAAAAATGTGTCGCGCATTCTTATGTGCTATTTGATGGGAGTGATTGACCCTGCCACTATGTTAATGGACTTTGGGAATGGCAGGGTTCTTCGAATCAATCGTGATGCAGTTCATCACATTTTTGATTTACCTATGGGACGTCACACTGCACCCATGCCTGCTTCCAGCGATCATGATGAATCGTTGACTGCCCTCAAGGATGAGCTTGGCTTTGACCGTTCAAAAAGTATAGGTGTCAAGGACTTGCTTGAGAAGCTGAAGGTGTTGGTGGAGGAAGATGATTATGTGAGTGTTGACCTTGCTGTGAAGGTGTTCTTCCTGATACTTTACTAGAATTTGCTGTGCCCGGGGCCTGCAGTTCGTTTGGGTAGAGTTGCTGCGATGGTAGAGAACATGGATTATGCGGCTATGGCTCAGATGGACTTTTGTCAGCTTGTTGTTGATGAGTTGCAGGCAGCTGTGGTTAGGTGGCAATCAGAAGGCAGCAAGCAGAATTGTGCAGAGGGTTGTGCCATTGTCCCCCTGATTATGTATCTTGACTGCTTGAAGCTTCGCAAATTTTCAGTCATGCACACGTTGATGCCACGCGCGTCATACCTGATGACCAAGGACCCGATGAAGTTGTACAATGAGGATGTGCTTGTGAAGGGAAAGATTTACTTGGAAAGTTACAAATTTGGGAAGCTGCCGGTTAGTGCAGTTGATTTTTTAATATCAGATTTTTTTTAAAAAATGTGCAGTCATTATAAATGTGAACTCTTCTAGTACTCACATGTGTACTTCTCTTTGCGTGTTGTCTTTTTTTGCAGTGGAAGGCGTCACGTGATATTGTGTACAACCATCCCGTTGCAGTTGTACACGGCAGCTCTGATGCGGGGCCTGGCATTCATGATAGGTTTTATGAGCCTATCTGTAGTCAGCTTCCTGCCTGTGATGATGAGGTGCCGCATACTCGTGGTTTCATGCCTCGACAGATGTTTGATAATACAAGCTCTTATAAATAGACATTTGTTGGCGGCAAAAAGCATGAGGAGATTGATGAGCTTCTTCTGAAGGTTTTGAAGCTGACTGAAGATTTGCCAACCTCTGGTGACAGGTTGAGGACAGTTGTTGGTTTTTTCCCTGTTGGCCATGGCCCACGAGATGAAGATATTGTTGCTGCTCACAATTTGATTGTGGTGTGATTGAGAGCCTGAAGATTGCAGTGACAAATGTTCGTTCTTCGTATGCTCAATTGAGACATTCACAAGAAGAAAAATGCGGTCGGTATGAGAAGGATGCTGGGCATATTGTGGATGAAATGATCCGTCAGGACGCTGGCGTTGGCGCTGATAATGTATGTTCTAGGTTTTTTGTGGCTCTGGACCTCTTTTTTGTGTATTATGTTGACTGCTCCTCACTATTTTTGTTTTTTTTGTTATAGGCTGGAGTGGAATCTTCTGGTGTCGATGGAACTAGAGACGATGGAGTTCGTCAGGTATAAATACTCCTGCCATGTCTGTTCTGCCATGCTTCCCTTTTTATTTGAACTTACATTTGTTTGGTTCCCATATTTCTTTTGTGTACTTCTCTATTGTGAAGTGTGTACTGCTTGTGCATAGTTGGAGTTTTTTCTTTTTCGGTCGGTACCATCTTATTTCTCGTTTTTTTGGTTTGTTCTATGCCCGTAGACTGGTGTCGCTGCTCGTGATGTGCACAAAGAGACTTACGATTGCTCTGGGAAGGATGAGGTCTTAGGTGATGCAGCGTCCCCTCTGGATGTTGTAGCTGATAAGGTATAGTTGTATTACTTGTTCTATTAGTGGGTTGTAATCTATTTTTTTTGTCTGTTATAAACTTGATGTATGCTGTTATGTTCATCCATATGCATTTTCATTTGCGTATGTTAGCTGCAATAGTTTTACATGTGTGATCTTCACTGTTTGACAGAAGTGAACTACAGTTCTTTTTGGCATGCGTGATCCATACTTATTTACGTACGTGAGCTTCAGTATTTAACATAACTGAACTGCAGCATTTGTCAAAGCAAACTGCAGTTTTTTATGTATATGTGGGTTGCAGTTGTAGTTGTGTTTGACACATGTGTGTTGGTGTTGTTTTGCATATGTGGACTGTAGTTGTTATGTGTATGTTGCCAGCAGTCTTTTGACATAAGTGTGCTGTGTGTTGTTGTGTTGGTTATCCCCATGCTTATTTTTGTGTTACTGGGTGTTTTTTAAACTTTCCACAGGTTGGAGAACAAAACGTGGAAGTCCATCTTTTTAAATTTTCAAAATAGCTAGCAGAATTCCCTTATCTTAATATTTAAACTTCATTGTTTGTATAAGTGAACTTCATCTTTTTTATACAGATGATGAACTCCCTGTTGTGACACCGTCGAGCATTGATCCAGCTCTTTTGAAAAGATACAATGAGTTGTACGCTGCTGTTACAAGGGCTCGGAAGGACAAGAAGAAGAAGTATGGTTTTTTAGAAATTGTTTTGTTCATATGTATTATCTAATTTTTGTATTTACCCGTTTTTATTTGTTGTTATTTTTTTTAGTATCTTATGTTTGAGTTTTTCATGAAAAATTCAGGGACATGATTGCTTTTAAAACTGAGATGGGTGATATTAGCATTGGCGAAGTTGGTCAATCCTTTTGGGATAAAGGGATGCTCACTACAAGGCTTGTAGATCTTGGGGTTTCTTTGCTGGTAGATAAGTTTAAGAGATCTCCGACAATGGTTCTCCCATACCATATTTGTGTAAGAATGCAGAAATTTTTGTTTTGTTTTTTTCATTTTCTTTTCTGATTTCGTGCGACGACTTGTTTTTCTTATTTGATTTTTGGTTTTGATTTGCAGACAAATATTTGGAATGGTGGTACTGTAGGCAGGAGTGTTAAAATGATGTTCTCTTCAAAAGCCGAGGAGCGTGTTGATAAAAAGGATATGGTGAGAGACGTTTTTATGTGTATTTTGCCTGTTTTGTTTTTATAGCGTTCTGTTTTTTCTTGTTATAATAATTTTATTTATTTTTTCATGCTTCCAACAGGTCCTTTTTGCAACTTTTGATCCGCCAGATACGAGGGATTGTGTTGGTCATTATTGTGTAGTTGCGTTAAATGTGAAAGAAAGGCGGTTTGAATTTCTTGACTCGCTCAACAAACCTGGCAGCCCTGATGCGGTCAGGGTTTTTAGGAGGATGGTTAAAAATATCAAGCGTGCATGGAAAGAAGGTAGATTGAGTTCTGATGAGCCGCTAAATCCTCCCACACTTGATGGATTTGTGTTGAAACATGTTATTGTCCCATTGCAGCCAAATGGGTGCATTCTTTACAGCCCTTCTATGTCATACCGTTCAAGTTTTTTTTCACTTAATTTTTGTGAAACTGATGTTTTTTATTCTTTTTATTACAGACATGATTGTGGATTCTATATGTTTCAATTCTTGCAGACATGGGATGGTGTTCGAGTTGCTAAGTTTGGGGTGGAGCACATTGGCTACATCAGAAAGGCCATGCTCTATAGCTGGCTAACATCGAGGAAGTGTTGCCTTGATTTAACATCACTTCTAATTTTTGCAGATAAAGGTTGTTTTATTGAACTTCTTTATCCTCGCTTTATTTTATTTTTGACTACTGCTTGGTTCCGCTTCTTTATGGGCAAGTGGGCTGCATTGTTATTTATATGTGGGCTGCATTTGCTGTATACAAGTGCGGGCTGCATTGCTGTAGAGAAGTGGGCTGCATTGTTCTTTTATATGTGGGCTGCATTGCTGTATACAAGTGCGGGCTGCATTGCTGTAGAGAAGTGGTCTGCATTGTTATTTATATGTGGGATGCATTGCTGTATACAAGTGCAGGCTGCATTGCTGTAGAGAAGTGGGTTGCATTGTTCTTTTACATGTGGGATGCATTGCTGTATACAAGTGCGGGCTGCATTGCTGTAGAGAAGTGGGCTGCATTGTTCTTTTACATGTGGGCTGCATTGATGTATACAAGTGCGGGCTGCATTGCTGTAGAGAAGTGGGCTGCATTTGTTATTTATATGTGGGCTGTATTGCTGTATACAAGTGCGGGCTGCATTGCTGTATACAACGGTGGGCTGCATTCTATTTTTTCTCTATACATGTTTTTTGGGTTTTGTGTTTTGTACTGAGTGCTTCCATGTTTTTTCTGCATGTTTTTAGGTTTTGATTGGGGGCTTCATGAAGACTGTACGTCACTGTTTGAGTCCTAGGGTTCTGATGTGGTTATGGAGGATTGTGTCATTGAAATCTCTCCAGATAATTCTGGTTTGAACACAAATGTGGCATCTGGACCTGATGGTGGAAGTGTCTCTCGACCTAGCTCTCCACACGATGTATATGATGTTGATGATGATGACTTTGTTACACCGTGTGCACGTGCAACTAGGACTAGGAGTGCAGCAATTAATCGTCCTCATTTGAATGAGGTTGAAGTATTTTCGAACAAGAGGGCAGGTGAGAGGGCTTTTAAGTTGAGATGCTCTATAGAGAAATTGAAGCCTCCGAGGTTCAGATATATGGATGAGGCGATTAAAATAAAGGATCTTGTTCTCAGCAAAGATTTTGTAACCAAATATCGCGAGTAAGTTTTTTATGTGATGCGTGTGCCCTTTCATGCTTTTTGTGTGTTTTGATTTTAATTCTAATTTTATTGATCCCATATGTGTATGTTTACTGCAGGAACGCGTTCTTTATGGTGCATGGTCCTTTTGGTGATGTCGATACTTACAGTATCGACTATATCTATGATACATTTGGCAAAGGAGCTTGAATGGATTCGTATATCATGGATTTTGTCATCAAGTACTGGAAGCAAGACCCTGAATTGGGTTTAGCTTATCAATCCGGTGAACGTTTGCTACTTTCACCTTTATTTATCACGGTAAACGTTTGCTGTCATTCTTTTCCTACTGCACTGGGCTTTTTCATGTCCATGCCTACTTGCATCGTTTATTCTTTTTTTTCATGTCCTTTTTTTGTTCTTTTTTGTGTGCAGTACGTTCTTCAAATGGAAACCTCTGTGACGAGAGATAATGAAGGAAATCCTGTGTTGCCAGTTGTGCATGGCTCGTTTGTTTTAGAAGATGCAGTTAAGCAGTTCAATTTTTTTTGTGAACGACGGCGCAAACCTGTTGGATGCAAAACTGGTAAATTCATTGTTTTTTGTCATTTATTTTTCCTGGTTTGTTGCATTTCTTTTTATAGTTATTTTTGGAACAGTGGTCCTGGTGGTACGTGTCGAAAGAACTTTTGATTTCATTTTTTATGCGAACAGATTATGATGTCGCGATTCAAGGATGGTCATTATTCCTTATACACGATGAACCAGCATCGCCAGACCCTTGATATCCATGACAGTAGAAAGTACACTGGCCATCCTGATGTCACGACAAGGTGGCGCAGGACTGACTACCACGCAGATTGCACTGAAGTGGTATGTTATTTTATTCTTTGCCAAGCGTAAAGCTTTCTTTGTGTTTCTCTCACTGTATTTTTTTATAAACTGCAATTGTTTATGTAGTGAACTTCAACATATGCGCGACAGAACTGCATTTTTCTCACATGTGCACCTAAAAGAGGGATTGTTTTAGATGTTTGGGAACAACTTTTTTTTTGGTTCATTTGAATATCAACTTTTTGATCCGTGATGTTTGTTATTCTTACCTTGTGCTTCTTTTTTTTGCCAGATGAGGAGGATGACTCAGCTGCTAAAGGCGATTTATGGTGAAAAAATGTATAAATCGAGGAACCTTCCTGACTGGGTTAAATTGGCAGAGAAGCCATCTTACCCGGTCGTGCCAGCGCAGGGAGCAAATGAGTGCGGAATCTATGTTCTGAGGATGACGCAGTTGTATGACGGCCAACGTCTAGTTGAGAAAATTTTGAAATCCGACGTAACAACTTCTCTGTTTTCTTTTTACTTTTTTGTTCTTTATGACAACCTTTTTTTTAATCACTTGTTTGCATTTGTTTTCTTTTTTTCAGCCTGCTGCTGAAGATTGGAAGGCGGAGTACATGTTCCAGCTACTGTTCAATCCTTTGAACATGTTGTGTTATGAAGACATGCCGCTTGAGTTACATGAACTGATTGCGGACCTCGGGCTCACTTCCCTGTCGCAATCGCAGACGCAGTAACAGTCATTTGGGGCACTGTTTTTCTACTGGGTGCAAAAGGCTGTGCGTGGACAATAGCTAGGTTTTGATGTTGTGTTTGTGTGTGCTGACCAAGGTAGACAATGTATGAAAAAGACTTTTTTTGTCGTTGTGTTTCTTCTTGTTCGTTTATGCAGCAGTGCATGTGGATGATTTTGTATATGTATGTATTTTATATCAATAACTGATACAATATATATAAGTGTATAATTTTATTTTTTGTTGACGACCACGGTCTATGCGAACTGGCATTTTTGTCACGCTTTATATGTATGATATGTGTTCGATAAACTGTATCGCATTTGATGCCGAACTTCTTTGTCCAATATAAGAGAACTGCATTTTTTTGGCATTCAAGCAAAGTGCTGCACGTGTGTGCATGCCGAAGCTGCATTGCTTTATGACACCGAACTGCTTTTTTTTGCCAAAACAAAAAACGCATTGCTTTTAGCCTATAGTTGCGTTTTGTAGTTGGTTTTTTTATTTGTTTGTACGTTAAGGTACATGGGGGGTTGGGGGGTTGCCCCCCCCCATTTTTTGAGTTTATTTATTCGTGTAGGGGTAATCGGGAACTGGATTGCCATACCTCACTGCATCGTGTAACGTAATGCACTGCATTGTTTAAAGCTACATACTGCATCTTGTTTTTGCTTGTACCTACTGCAATCGCTGGTACGGGACGGGTAAGGAAAGGGGGGGTGCCCCCCCCCCCATTTTTTTTAAACTTATTGTTTTTTCTTAGTCGGCCTTGTTGGGCCTGTGTTCGGCTAGTTTAGAGACGTACTTGGGTCCAAGTCGGCCTGTGAGCACGGCTTGATTCCCGTTTCGCTGTGTGTGCGTCCTAATGTTTAGTCCCACCTCGCCCGCGGAAGGCGCGCCGACCTGTTTATAAGCGCTGGCGAGGCATTATGGTCGAACTCCTCCGTATACTTATCTGGGCGCTTATACACGGCGCTCTTAGCTATATGCTCTATGACCTGTGGGCCCATGTGCAACCGGCCCCATTCACTGTGGCTCAGAACGACTCCCCTTCTGTGGGTGCAGACCTATTACGAGACTGGCCGGGGCCGGTACCACCTGGGTGGTCAATTTTTTTCCTTCGTTACTTTTTCAACGTTGGGGCGTGCACTGCTTTTTTTTAGTAAATCATGCGTGCACTGCATTGATTTAGTTTCAGTACTGCATGTGCACGCATACCGTACTGCACATTTTCTGGGCTACATTTTTGTGCACTGCATCGGTATTATTTTTCTTTATTGTTTTTCCTCTTTCGCATCCTTTTTTCTTAGTGTACGGGTGTGCACTGCTTTTGTGCTCCTATGCGCATTGCATTCGTCATAGTTCTGTGCTGCAGGTGTACACATTTTGCACTGCGTGCATCCTCCTTTTGCCAAAAAGTTGTGACTGGGTATGCCAATGCTGTGAAAGTGCTTCTCTTTTGCTTTTTTTTATCATGTACTGCACTTCATCCACACATATAGTGAACTTCCTGGTACGAATTTGGAGAACTGCACACATAAAATGGTGTGTGGATTATAATTTTTTAGAGTATTTTTTTAATGATCTGCGGTTTTGTTTGTGGGAATTGCTGCAGTTAAAGTACACCTTCTTTTTTTGTTCCTTTTTCTTTGGTAACATAAGCCTTTATTGATTGTCCTTTATTCTTGGGAACATAATTTCCATTAAGTCCCCTTTAATTTTCAGTTTTGACCTTTTTGCATTCCTCTTATATAAATGAAGGCTAACTTATACCATTCCTTTGCATTTCATTTCTGCGCTAGCCGCAAGTTCTCTCCTTTCTCCAGCCTATTATTATTTTTTGCTTTTCTAGATTTTGGTTGCGACGGCTCCAGACCCCTGTGCGTATCTCTTCTGCTGCGGCCATGGTTGTGGTGTGCCGACGCACTGCAATTGTTCAGCTTGCTCGCAGGCCCGTCGTGCTCGTCGTGGTGGGAAGGTGTTGTGCCGAACTGGGCGAGCCGAGCAGCTTGCATATGGTACAGTATTCACGGAAGGATTGGATATGGGCCAGATCAACGTTTCTGTGTTCTATTCTGCCTTGATTCGGCGTGGCCTTGGCTGCACGAGTCCTTTTGTCCATCAGCTTACGCCAACAGATGTGGAGACTCACTACAAGATGGTATGATTTGTTAGATATGATTTTTTTTCTTTGTGTTTTTTGTATAATTCCATTGCATTCTGAACTTGCAGTATTTTAGGAACGCACTTTTTTTCTTTGTTTTTTGAAGTGCACTGCAATGTGTTCTTATTTCTTGTTTTTATTTTTATGCTTGTGTGCATGTAGCTTATGTTTTAGTTTACATGGTTACAATATGTGAACTGCTTATATATTAGCTAAGCACTACATGTTTCCACATTTTTCCCAATTATTTTGGTGTGTACTACATGTAGCTAGTCTATAGTACTGCGTGATAGTTCGAAGCGTACTGCATATTTGCAAGTTCCATACTGCATATTGAAATGCGTTTTATATGTACTACTCGTTGGACTGTTGTGCACTTCATCTATCTCTGTCCACAGTATGAGAATTGTACTGCTAGTTTCGTTCTCAAACAGTTTTATTATTTTTTACAGAAAATTCCTAAACGAGTTGTGAGGTATGTCGGGCTCAAGAAGAAAGGAATTCTTCAAGTTGTTCTTGGTAATGGATACCTTCAACTAGCCAAGTACACTGTAGGCGTTGACGGGCGGCTGTGTCTGCACAAAGGGTGGAAGGAATTTGTCATTGATAGTGGCCTGAAGTCTGAGCAAGTTGTTGTCCTCAACTTCTTTGAACTTGAGGATCGTATGGTTAGAATCACGTTTGACGTGATTGGCTAAGGTTATGAGGTTGATTTGTAATAAGTACTTTTGCGTGTTGAACGCTTCATCTTTTTGATGTGTTTTGTAAAAAGCACTTTTGTGATCTGAACCACTTCAATTATTTATTCAGTGGGAAATTTGTGTTTACATGGTTACAATATGTGAACTGCTTATATGTTAGCTGAGCACTACATGTTTCCAAAAAAATTCCCAATTTGTATGGTGTGTACTACATGTAATTAGTCTATAGTATTGCATGATAGTTCGAAGCGTACTGCATATTTGCAAGTTCCATACTGCATATTGAAATGCGTTTTATATGTACTACTCGTTGGACTGCTGCGAGCTAACAACATTTTTTACATGGTTTTTGAATCAAAATGTGTCAATGTTTTACTCAAGACTGCTATATATATATATATGTTATACTCTATATACCATTTTCTCTTTTACATGGTTTAGTTGAATAACTCATAGTCAACGAGAAATTTGTGTTTACACAAAATTTAAACTGATACATAAGTCATAGAGATAAGCAAACTGCTATACATACGATTAATTTATTGTCTGTTCATCTATTTGGTCGTTAACCTACTGCTTCTGCGCGGTGACTGGAGCGTGTCTAACGTCGCACTTTCTTTTGTTTTCCATGGCGGTGTTGCTGGTTCTTGTCTTTGCACCTTTGTGTTTGTAGCCCCCCGCGTGCTGGTTGATCGCTGCTTCGGTTTTCCAGCGCTGTGGACTGCATCCTTCTTTGCTCCCTGCGTGCTGGTTGATGGCTGCTTTGGTTTTCCAGCGCTGTGGACTGCATCCTTCTTTGCTCCCCGCGTTCTGGTTGATGGCTGCTTTGGTTTTCCAGCGCTGTGGACTGCATCCTTCTTCGCTCCTACCTTGTTTTTTGAAAGTGGTGTTGTTCTCGGTTTTTTCTGTACAGCAGCATTTCCTTGTGGTGGTCTTGTTGACACTGTTTCTTCATGTTCTTTGTCCTCTTCACTCTCTTCAGTCTCTTCACTCTCTTCTTCCTCTTCATCATCTTCATCATCTGTTTCTTCATACGCCACTGTTTCTTCAGTTTCTTCACGTTCTTCGTCCTCTTCACTCTCTTCTTCTTCCTCCTCTTCTCCATCTGCTTCTTCATAAGCCATTTCTTCTTCAGCTCTGTCATCATCTTCTTCTTTGATCTCACCTTCTTCATCTTCCTCATTTTCTGATCTTTTTCGTTTTCTTTTGGGGCAGGTTCTTGAATTGTGTCTCTTCCTCTTTTTGCAGATGCTACAACGTCTCGGTTTCGTCCATTTCTTAGTGTTGTGAGTAGAATTTCTGTTTTGTTGTGCATCTCCATGTCCTCGTTTTTCTTGTTCATTTCTTTTTGTACACGTCCTGGAATTGTGGCGGCTGATTTCATTACATGTCTTGCACCTTCTTATTCCCAGTGGGTGACCATCACTGTCCAGCTCAGGTTGTGGCTTACTGTTTTGTCATCATTTTTCTCCTTGCATGCCACCTTTTTGTGGGTTGCATCTCCCCCTTTCTTACTTCCTCTTGTGTTTGAAATAGGAGGTGGAAGAATTGTTTCTTTTTTGATAGCACCAGTTCCGATGTGTTCAGTATTTTCTACTTGCTCGGCATTATTGTCATGCTGGGATTTTTCTGCTTGCTTTATTTTTGTTGCTTCTTCTTTTTCTTCGTTGAGCACGTCAACTTCCTCTATCAGTGCCCTCATACCCGACAACGCTCTGTGGCACCCAGCGTCGGACCTTGTCGCTCTGTTTGCAAGGTCCATTGTTGTTTCTGTCAGCAATTTTCTACGGCAAAAAAGCGAGGTTCCATCTGGTGCTGTTTGTTCGTAGTCTCTTCTGTCAAACATTGCATCTGATCTTGCATTACGGGTGTATCTTTTCATGATGTACACCTCAGGAATGTTGAGTACTCTAAGCATGCATAAGACATGGACGCAGAAGAGGCCTGCAGACAAACACATGATTTTTTTTGTTCTGTAAGTGAACTGCATGAAATTAGTAAACATATTTTATTTTTTCATTATTTGTTCATTTTTTAAAGAAGTGAACTTCATTTACTTTTGTGAATTACACATGCATATGTACTTTTAAAGTTCAATAAGTTAGCTTTTCGTGCATGACTATGAGAATCTAGAATTTTTTTTGCTAGGAGTCTCACCTGTGTGTGTCCAGAGTTTGCACTCACATTCGTAGACACCTTTCTCTTCATCGGCGACCACTTGGAAATTATGCCTTGCCCAGTCAAATGCATCCGATCTGTTGTAGTGGTGTACGAGATACTTTGTCGGGTTCTCAGGGCACCGTTCTGCTCTGAATGCAGTGCTACGGTAGAGTGTTTCTTTGAAATCTGCAAACACTGCCCTTGTATACACTTTTGATAGCTGAACTTCGAAGCCAAACTTTGTTGTTGTTTTTACCTCTGACTGCATGATCACAAATGCACTGTTACGATCCAGAGAAATGAAAAAATTGTTTGTTTTTGTAGTCATATTTTTTAAGCAGTTTTTGATTGACATTTTGTTTACCTCATTTGCTACTGTCTCTGCGTGCTCGACGGCCTTCCTGGTCTGAATGCACTTGTCCACCTGCTGAGCAAACAGATGGAGATCATGCTTCTCCCTGACAAAAATTTTCTTCAGTATGCGGTTCATGCTCTCGCTTCTCTGTGTGGAAGTCATCCGAGCACAGAAAATTTCCTTGTAGTAAGTTGAGATCCACTCGTGCCTGTCATCCCACAGTGAATTCATCACTTCGTCGTCTTGCAAGTTGTACCTCTGAATGAGGTTCTTCCATGCTCGTTCAAATTCTGACGGCATTAGTGGGTGGTTCAGCACTGCATTGAGTTCGTCCTTGAGCTTCTCGTGCGCCTTATACAGCAAGGCGAGGTGGTCCTTGTACTTCTTCATGATATGCCACCGACACAGCTTATGCAGAGTTTGTGGGAGGATAGTTTTTAATGCTGCCTTCATCGAAGAACACTGGTCTGAGAAGAGACAAACAGTGTTTTTTTATTAAGTTGTTTGTGTGTTTGCAAGATAGATGGAAGAAATATAAGTGCACAAAACAAAACAAAACAAAACGTAAGTATGCAGGTGTTTTTTTATTTTTTTGTACCTGTGAGCATGCAGATTGGCGACTTGTTGTTCATACACCTCAGAAAGGTTTTGAAAACCCACTCAAATGATGGTATTGTTTCATCTCGCACGAGTGCAACAGCAAATATGGTGCTTTGTAGATGATGGTTCACCCCCACAAACACTCCCAGCGGCATGTGGAATTTTTTAGTTTTATACGTCGTGTCAAATGTAACACAGTCTCCAAAATCTTCATACGATCCTCTGCAACTTGTGTTCGCCCAAAAGACGTTTCTTACACGGTTATCTGCATCAACGTCATAATCATAGAAGAACTCTGGGTTTATCTTTTGCATTTTCTCGAAGAAATTCAGAAGTTTCTTGACATCTTCAGACTCTTCTCTGGCAAACTTCTGTTTCCTGCATTTTCAGAGACAATGCAAACTTATCTCACCAAACAGGGAATAATTACAGACAAAATGCTCAAGAGATATGCTCTGTTACGTGCTTACCTGTTTACCCAGTCGCGGCTAGTATGTCCCATGTACTGCAGACCACCGGACATACGCGACAGCGTCGACATCATCTGAGCATGTGTGTGGTTGTCCAGTTGCATGTCTTTCACTAACTGGTCTATCAAAGGATCGTCTTTTTTGTGCGATCGCATGTGCAAAAGCATCCCAGGGCTTTCCAGCATCTTGTGATTGTGGTTGAGTTGAACCATTTCTATCACAAATTTGCCATCCTTCCTTTTTTTGACTCTAATCTTTGCATTGCAGCCAATCCTTTTTGATGTCTTCTGACGTACCCGGTGATAATCTGACACAGCCTGCTTGTGGACCCCTTCTCTTGAGCAGACAATGTAGGCATTTGTCCTGTGTTTTGCCCTCTTGTGTATACCAAACCCTGCACATCTTGCATAATTGTTGTAAAATTCCCATGCCTTGTCGTACGTGGTGAATTTCATTCCAGCAGCAGGTACGAGGTTCAGCGGCATGTTTTTATCCTGCATTAATTGAAATGCTATATGAGAAAATTTGTTCTGTTCTGTTTTTTGAATACGAGGAGTGCATACGAGTTTAATAAAGCATTTGCAATGTTCCTAGCCAAAGCTCACAAGAAATATCAGTGTGCACTGCAATGTTATCTGAATGGACTGCAACTATTTATTTTTTTCAGACCATAAACTTACATGTGTGTAGAGTCGTTCGCTTGATGGTGTTTGCAGCTCGCCGGGTTGTATTGGACATGGTGGGGTTATAGCAGATGTGTGTAGTTGAGGATCTCGCGGCGGTAACAGTGAGGAGGATTTGTACCTGCTGTTTACTTTTGACCGAGGCACCATTGGTGGCCGCAGCGTCGAAGTTGATGCAGCAGATCTGGTTGGAGCTCTGTTTTTCACTGCAGCAGGTGGACGCTGAGCTCTGTTTTGGGGTGCGGCAGGTGGACGTGGTGGTAATCCAGTGTTGTGACGATGTCTTGGTGGATTGGTTTGAAAATTTTGGAGCAGTGGCACATCATCATAGACATAATCATCATCTGCTGCAACATCGTGTTCAACTGCGTCATCATTGTCTGTTCGGACATGCTGTCCAAACATAGTGAACTCGTGCTTATACTCTGGGTTGAGAACTGTTATCGGCTCATCTTCATCGTCATCGTCTTCATCATCGCGTTGGTGAGTGCCTTCCCAGACGAATGTGACATCATCATCATCTTCAACTACATCTTCGTCATGTGAAAAATCTTCTTGTGGAGAGTACTGCACCCTGTTTGTCGTCGTGAAGAATCCACGAGGAATCTCAGGGGTAACCCAGCTAGTATCTCTTTCAGAAGAATATCCACTCTTCTGAAAGTTGTTGTTCTCAGTGCTGTCAATTATGCGCGGCATTTTGTATCTGCTGAACGTCATCTCCTGCACACAAAATGACCGAGCTGCATTGTCAGGTTAAATGAACTAAATCATGCGAACAGCAATGTGTTCAAAATGGTACTGCCGAAGCATTGCATGGTGACTGCATCACCCCGCAAGGTGAACTGAAGCAACCGCACTGCATCATTATCTGTAATGAACCTATACAAGCGTACTGCATTTTCCCCCACAACAAACTGAAGCAACCGCACTGCATAGGTTTTGTACTGCATAATCACGCGCTGTACTGCTTGTACTACTTTGTCTATGATAACTACACTGAGATGGTTGAGGAAGTGTACTGCTTACCTCGTGATGCAGTGATTCCTTGCGTTTACAGGAGGAAGTTCCCTTCTCGTCCGCCTGCACAACTTTCACGTTCGCCTGTGCAGTCCACTTGCCCTTCAGAAGTTCATGGGTGGTCTGGACGTTGCTCAAGGTGAACGGGGAAGGAGGATTTGCTCTGAAGGTCGATGCAGACTTATTCCAAGAAGCTATCGTGGATGAAGCAACCTTGCGCACACTCCTCCTTGCTCGAATTGGTTTGATGTCGAGGCAGCACCAATCCACATATGATGAAGTACAGCTTATTGCAGGCCCGGAGGAGTTCGGTGGCGGCGCTACCGAGCTGCTGCCGTGGAAGAAGGCCAATAGGCTGGTGTTGCTCGGTGCCTGCCGCGGAAGAAGGCCGGGAGGGGAGGGGTGGCGTCGCTGTCGGCCGCTGCCGCGGAAGAAGGCCGGGAGGGGAAGGGCGGCGTCGCTCCCAGGACGCCGCCGCGGGAGAAAGCGGGGAGGGGAGGGGCGGCATCGCTCCCAGGCCGCCGCCGCGGAAGAAGGCCGGGAGGGGAGGGGCGGCGGCTCGCCCAGGCCGCTGCCGCAGTAGAAGGCCGGGAGGGGAGGGGCGGCGGCTCGCCCAGGCCACTGCCGCGGTAGAAGGCTGGGAGGGGAGGGGCGGCGACGCGATCTTGGTGGTGTGCAGAATAAGGCGTTTTGGTGTGCAGAATAAGGTCTTAAGGGGTGTTATCATAATAGACCCACCCTATATATATAACAAGAATGCAATAATAGTCGTAATGTTATGCATTGTTTATTCAAAAAGGTGCGTTAAAGCAGAATGATACAGATAGTGCGATAAGCGAAAAGTAGGACTATGTCCCTTCCAAGGGCAAGCTGACGAATAGTATTAAAGCAAATATTTCACTCGTTATCGTAATCCACCTGCGAGTTCCGTGGTGTGACGTAGCTTTGTGCCTCCTTGGTTGCTGCATCATGTGTTCGGCAATCATGCTGCCGGACAGGGTTTCCAGAGATTAAAGTCCTGAAAGAGAAAAATAACAAAGCGGGAAGCCCCTAGTGCGGTTTAAGCTGCGTATTGGGGCGTGCCGTAGTTGTGCCCCCCTCCCCGCCTGTGCCAATGGTATTTTTAATGCGTGATTATGTATGCGTGGCACGAATTTCGCCGTTTGCCTTGGGCCGGGGTGGGGGCCGCATTGCTACGCGAGCTCAGATCGTGCCAGGCGGTCTAGTTGCCGATTACTCTGAGCGCGCTTGAAGGTGTCCGGGTCTTGAAACGCCGAACTGGTGGATTGCCTTGAGAGGCTGCTTTGTGCTTCTGCTGCGAGGGCCGTAGTGTGCTCCTCCGTGCGGAGAGAGCGCTCTGTGTTTCCATTAACTGTGATGACCCCCCGTCCTGGCATCTTGAGCTTAAGGTATGCATAATGCGGTACCGCATTGAATCTTGCAAATGCGGTTCGCCCGAGCAGTGCATGATAGCCACTGCGGAACGGGACTATATCAAAGATTAATTCTTCGCTTCGGAAGTTATTTGGGGATCCGAAGACCACTTCCAGTGTAATTGAGCCTGTGCAATGGGCCTCTACACCTGGAATGACGCCTTTAAAGGTCGTTTTTGTGGGTTTGATCCTTGAGGGGTCTATACCCATTTTGCGCACTGTGTCCTGATAAAGCAGGTTCAGGCTGCTGCCTCCATCCATAAGGACTCGAGTGAGGTGAAATCCGTCAATGATTGGGTCTAGGACTAGTGCGGCAAATCCGCCATGACAGATACTAGTGGGGTGGTCCCTGAAGATCGAAGGTGATCGGACAGGAGGACCATGGGTTGAACTTTGGGGCGACTGGCTCCAACGCATATACGTCCCTGAGCGCACGCTTCCGCTCCCTTTTTGGGATGTGGGTTGCGTATATCATGTTCACCATCCGCACTTGTGGGGGGAACCTCTTCTGTCCTCCGGTGTTCGGCTGCCGGGGCTCTTCCTCGTCATCGCTATGTGGCCCCTTATCTTTGTTTTCGGCAATTAACTTGCCGGCCTGCTTGAATACCCAACAATACCGATTGGCGTGGTTGGTTGGCTTGTCGGGGGTGCCGTGTATTTGGCACGAGCGATCGAGTATGCGATCCAAACTGGACGGGCCCGGAGTGCTTCTTTTAAATGGCTTTTTCCACTGACCGAGTTTAGAGCCTATGAATCCGGCATTGACTGTCGTATCCTCGGTATTGTCGCTGTTAATGCGGCGCTTATATTTATTTGACGTGACCTGCTATTGCCGTCCTTGGTATCCGAAGTACCACGGTTCTTTGATATGTTATTACTGCGAGCCAGCCAGCTGTCTTCTCCCGCACAAAAGCGGGTCATGAGTGTCGTGAGGGCTGCCATAGATTTCGGCTTTTCCTGACCAAGGTGCCGGGCTACCACTCGTCGCGGATGTTGTGTTTAAAAGCTGCTAAGGCCTCTGCATCCGGATAGTCGACGATTTGATTTTTCTTTGTTAGGAACCGTGTCCAGAATTGCCTGGCCGATTCCTCTGGCTGCTGAATTATATGGCTTAGGTCATCGGCGTCTGGTGGTCGCACGTAAGTGCCCTGAAAGTTGTCGAGGAATGCGGCTTCCAGATCTTCCCAACAGCTAATGGACTCTGCTGGCAAGCTGTTAAGCCAATGCCACGCTGGTCCTTTGAGCTTTAGTGGGAGGTATTTGATGGCGTGTAAGTCATCACCGCGGGCCATGTGGATGTGGAGGAGGAAATCCTCGATCCATACCGCAGGATCTGTTGTGCCGTCGTATGATTCTATATTTACGGGTTTGAAACCCTTTGGGATTTGATGATCCATGACTTCGTCTGTGAAGCATAAGGGGTGTGTGGCGCCTCTGTATTGGGCTATATCGCGACGTAGCTCGAATGGGTCTTGCCCACTGTGTTCGGCCCGGCCGGATTTACTTTTACTGTATCTGGCGTGACGTTTATCGTCTTGCATAGTGGTGCGCCCTCGTGATCCGTAGATCGATCTTGCATGTTTTGCTTTGTCCTCCAATACGTCTCGCAGGTCTGGCGTATTTCCCCACGCCTTTTTATTTGAATGGCGTCGGGGTGTAAGCTGAGTTTTTGGCTGGAATGCCTCTCTATCGCGGCCACGAGGTGGCCGATCAGCCGCGTCATATGCTTCTTCCTCCAGTCGGGGTAGCAACCTACATTTTGGGTAACTCTTGGAGGGGCGCTCGAGTTTATATTCCTCGGCCGCGAGGACTTCGGTCCATCTGTCGGCTCACTGGTAACCCGCCCGGAGCTTGGCGGTTCACGGGCTACCCGACCGGTCTTGGCGGTTCATTAGTAATCCGGCGGGCGGGTCAGATGGATGACGAGGCCCATGGCCCAGAAGGCCGGTTCACGTTTAATGGTGGGCCGGTTTATGAGGAAAGCACAAAAAAATTCCCTTACAAAGGAAGCAAGACTAGGACTCCACTTGTAATAGAGTAATCCTAATCCAACTAGGACTAGTCATGTAAACCGCCCCTTCAACATATATAAGGAGGGGCAGGGCTCCCCAAAGAGGGACAAGCTACAGGCAACAAGAAACAATATCTAGGGTTAGACACAAAGGAGGAGCCGGCTTATGCGGCGACTCCCTCATGAGCGTAATGAGACCTAGCCACAAACAGCATGTAGGGCTATTCCGGATGATGTTTCCCGGGGCCCGAAGCTGTCTAAATCCTCGTCTTGTGTGATGATCCGCCTTGCGTCTCTCGATTCCGACCAACCCCTTCAAGCTACCGCATAGATGCGTTGGCCTCGCGACTAAGTCCTGACACTAAGGACATCTGCCGTGACAATTCCGCGACAGTTGGCGCCCACCGTGGGGTCTGCGCACGGTGGTGTTGAGTTTTTGGAGGGATCTCTCGCAGGGTTCGAGAAGTTTGTAATTTTCCGGCTAAACAAGAACCGGTTTGAAAAGATTGGCATCAGCCTCAAGATTTACGATATGTGAAAAAGAGATTAGGGTTACGTCGCCAGCACCGCCGTAGGTGACCCGGCGGGCCATTGAATCCGAAACAGAATCAGTTTTCTGCTGTTGCGCCGTTCTACGCCGCGCCCGACAAGAACCGTCTGGAGTTTCGAGGAAAGCTGGCAGATCAAGTCCCGAGGCGCAACAACTAGTAATTTTCCCGTAAGAACTAGCGCATCACCTCAAGGGTTAATGGTGTGCATCGGCTCAGATGCTAGTACGTGCTTAAAACAAATCCAAAAGTACTCCAATAACACGTGATGAAGGTACTCTACTTGAGTACTGCTCCGACAACTGCTACAAGCGCCGGCTGGCTGTGCATCAGGCCCAGGATCATCAGTCAACAACGAAAATATAAAAGCAACAGCGGGGAGGAAGGCGCGGACAGACTCGTCTCCTGCTACCTTCCACTACTCGCCTCCTGTCATGTGCATCAAGGCATTGCCTCCGCGCCGCGTTAAGTGGGCTATGCCTCCAAATCGCCGCGATCACCGGGCGGCTTACAGCGGGCCTCCATGGTCGTTCCGGGTCATGCTGGACTCCGCCTCTCCGTCCAAGTTGTCACCGTACCTTGTCTTCCGTCCGAGTGGCTGTCGCGCCTCGCCTTCGCGTTGTTCTGCCGCCTCTGCTATAGTTGGCCCCGAGCCGCCGAGTCGCTGGTGCGTTCCTGCCTTGGCCTCGTCCTGAGCCGCCGCCGCCGCGCCTTGAGCCGGCCGAGTAACCCGCCCCATTGCTGGGCTTCGTCTCCCGCCTCAAGCGGCCACCGCGGCCTTCAAATCACTGCCTCCGCCGAGTCGCCGGAGCGGTCCGTCCTGAGCCCCGCGAGCCGGTCCTGCTCGCCTCGCTGATAATGAGCCGGCGCCGGGTCGTCCCGGACGAGCCCGGCAAACCAGCCATGACCCGGAGGGAAGAGTCGTTTGTGGGCACGGACTCGCACTATCTCCGAGCCACCGGAGCAAGCTTCGGATCGCCCCAGGCCTCTTCAGCCGCTGCGAATGCGCTGCCGCCTCTGGATCTCCGTCGACCACAAGAAAATACTACTCTGTCGCTGGGGAGGACTCCTCGGTTTGCCTGGCCGCCGTGACCTCATACTACGCCGGCCTGATCCGCCGCGTCTGAACCGCCGCCGCGCCCTGGGCCGCCGCATCGCGGCTCGGCCGCGCGCCCCGCCTCCACGGGGGCTTCTTCGAGTCGGGCTTGGAGTTGACCCCGCCTCTCAGTCGTTGGACATGCTACTCCGATCAAAGTCATCGTCTCTGAAGCCGCCTCGCAGTTGGGAAAAACTTTGAGGCCTAAACCGCCCCGACCTCCGCAGCCGTGCCAGGCCTCAACCGTCCCGACTCCGAGCCACCGTCCGTGGCCACGGTCGTATTTGTTTCAACTCGCTTCCTCGATTGTTTACGCGTCGAGCCGCTGACCACCGTTGTCGTCTTGCCGGCCTCGCTCCGATCTGTGCTGCGACCCTTGCTTCCGCGCTAAACCACCTGGTCTCGTGCTCGAGCCGCAGGGCTCTATCTCCACTACCCTGAGCCGCCTGCGCCGGCTAACCACCGCTTCCGCGCTCAAGATGCTCACCGGCTCGCCGCTCACGTCAACCTCCGCATGAGTCGTCAGTCGTCACCCATGGATTCTGCTTCTCACCAGCCTTGCACTATCACCGGAGGACCTCCCCGCGTTGAGCCGGCCACACTGCCGAGCCGCTGTCCGTGTGCCTAATTCGTCGCCACGAGCCGGGAGTCACCTTCTGTCCGAGTTACCGTCAAGCCTCGCCTTCTGTCCGAGTCACCGCTGCGTACAGCTGCTCCGGCCGTTTCTAAACTGCCGGCCACGCGACCGATGCTTGTGGCCCGGCCGTTTCTTCCGCCATGACTCGCCTCCGCTTTGCCAAGGCACCCCCTGCTGGTGTGATCTTGTCTTGCTAGCACAAAGCAAAATAGAATTGGGGGTTCAGCCGGAGGATAATGGACATATGTGTTGGTTCGAGGACTAGTCTACCGACAGTAATGGAGTACAAGTTCCAGGGGGCAAGTACTGCTATTAAAGTTTACAGCGGATCGATGGCAGTCAAGGTGCTGGGTTAAATCCCAAGACCAGAAGCAAGCATTATGCATTATCTACTTCGGTGCTCATTTGACGAATCACCAGGTGTCACAAAGGAGCGTGCACCAATATTATTTTTGCGCTAGCACGTTCGTGCCGTGTTCTGAACGGATACGTGTGCAAGTCACCGCCCCCGCTGCGTTGAGCCGCCCCTGTTACGTTGAATGGATCATCCATCATCCGAACAAAATAGGTGATATCCATCTAAGTTTATTTTATTAGCACATATTGTTTTTGTCAAAGAATAAGTTTATCTTTGCCTTGGTCTGCAATATTGTTTATGCAGGGCAATTATTTATGACAAAAAGTGATATTATACCGCGGATATGGAGGCACACCAACATCTTTTGGCATAGGTGGTCATCGTTACTCAACAGACTCCCGCACCGGCTTACAATGTCGTGGCCGTCTCTCGTGACCACACCGGCTTACAATGCCGTGGCCGTCTCTCGCGACCACGACGGCTTACAACAAGGAGGATAACTTGCCCGTCCGCACCGGCTTACA
Source organism: Triticum urartu (assembly GCF_003073215.2). Taxonomy (NCBI): domain Eukaryota; kingdom Viridiplantae; phylum Streptophyta; class Magnoliopsida; order Poales; family Poaceae; genus Triticum; species Triticum urartu. The sequence goes on from NC_053027.1 coordinate 467,299,373, forward strand.
ACGCCACGGCCATTTCATCTGTCTGTGTCGCCTCAGATGTTGCGTTCGTCTTTACCGTCTGTCTCTCGTGGCCTGGTCTACATCAACACACCAGGCCGCACTTGTCTGGATGAGCTGTTTATTGAATATGAGCAAGTCACTACTTGGAAAGCCCGGTTTTTCTTCCAACAACTTGGAGGCAAATTATCATATATTATCAGCCGCCGTCTGCACTGGATGGTTCAATGGGCAGTCGCGTAAGTCGCCGCCACTACAGTTTGGTTAAACTTCAAACAACCCGTTGGAAGGAGCCATTGGCCGAGTTGCTGACACGGCTCATACGGGATCATTTATAACCCGCCGCAGCCACCTCAACCTTCTGTGGATTCACATCGTGTTATCAACGCCAATGATATACACCTTCTGCTATGGTCAAATATGGAGAATCTCAAGCCAACTCTTCGAGTCATCTTGAGACTCGGGGGCTACAATGGTATGGCTCGGCAAAATTAGCCGGTTTCAATGAATTCAAGAACTCCGGGTCATTAAAGATAACCCGGCCCTGGAGGCTACTGCTTTATTGGCGAATATTTAAAGGCCGTCAGAAAATTTCCGGCTCAAAATGAAGATTTCGGTTTAAAATATAGCTCCAGAGACATCTCTCTCTCGCAAAGCTTTGAAGCTCTCAAAAACGGTTCAACATCTGGCTCAAGGTAAATTTGTCCCTTACAAAGCTTTGAGGCTCTCAATATCCGGTTTAAGAATTTCCGGTTCAAAAAGAATTAATCTCTCGCAAGTTCGAGTCCTTAGAAAAAAATAATGGTTACCAAAGAAAACTTGATGCCATGATGCACGATTCAAAACATGGGTATCCAGCCTTATGGCTTATCTTATTATGGTCACTTGGGGGCTTCCTGCTCATCGGGCATAGCTATCAGTACCCTCTTGATCGGTGCAATGCCTAAACTTATATGGTCACTTGGGGGCTTCCTGCTCATCGGGCATAGCTATCAGTACCCTCTTGATCGGTGCAATGCCTAAACTTATATGGTCATTTGGGGGCTTCCTGTTCAAACATAGGTCGTATTCGAACCAAAGAGAACATAGCTGTCGATACCCTTTTGATTGGCAAACTGCCGAACCCACTTGGGGGCTTCTTGATCGTATCCGAATCATAGCTCAACCCCTTTGAGAATCGACGTGGATCGTATTCGAATCAGCGTCGCTAAACAACTCTTAAGGTCATTTGGGGGCTTCATGTTCAAACATAGGTCGTATTCGAACCAAAGAGAACATAGATGTCGATACCCTCTTGATCGGCATCGCCAAAGCCACTAGGGGCTATATGATCGTATTCGAATCTTAGCTTAACCCCTTTGGAACGGTTTACTGATCGTATTCGAATCAGAAGCCTCAAAAGATTTATCTATTTCTTATACAGTTTTTGTAATCACAAGTATTTGAGTTGTCACAAATATCATATGTGCCGGCTTTTACAGAATTGGGTTCTCACCCTCACTGTCCGGGTCATATAAACCGGCGGTATCATTCAAAGGATCGTAGGGATCTTGTGATCTACTTGTGTGCAGGATAAGACTATATTTGGGTGGTTACCCGCTCTGGCTTTTGACGTTAAGTCGCCAGGGTATATGTTGTTTAAACTTTGTGCAGGATTTGCAGAACTATGACTTATATGAATGTTTAAGTCCAAGCTCATCATTAAAATTGATGCTTCAAAATGATTATCCGTTCTGGATTTTCTCAAAGGCTATAAACTGCCGGGTTACAAAAATTCCGGCTTACAATGAATGCACATTAAGTCGTCATCGGCCAAGAGCCACCAGGTATTTAAACTCCGGATTTACTTGTCAACCGATGAGGTATTCAAATCTTTAATAGCCAAAACTGGCTGGATTTTCATGATGATATTGAATGATTGAGGTTTTCATACCGGATTATATTATTCAAATCTTGAATAGCCAACATGACTGGATTTCTATTGTGATTATCAATAACCAGTGTAATGATTGAGGTTTTCAAAGTCGCTTTAGTGCAACGGCTATTATTTTTATCAATGGATATGATTTATTCTATAATGGAAGGAATAGTCCCGAGTTGCTGCAGGCTTACGACCCGGCACTTGGGGGCTACGTTATTCAGATTGAGATTATATCAAATATGCAAGTCCCATGTCACTGCCAGCATGCACCATGGCACTTGGGGGCTAATGCAAATTCATTTTTTGCTCAACTTATTGAAGACCCGACTCATCACATTCTAAATGAGTTGGCCCTTGGGGGCTACCAATTGCTCCTGCCGAAAATTTAAGGTACACAAGCCTTAATCCATTATATTGAAAGATCCACTACTCAGTTGGTAGAGTACAAAGCTCTTAACCTTGTGGACGTGGGTTCAAACCCCATGGTGGAGATTACATCATATGATGTTATTATCAATGAATCATATACAAAGTCCCAGCTCAGTAATATCTTACTGAGCCGGCCCTTGGGGGCTACAAGCTGTTGCTCAAATCTACATCATCATATTTACAAAGTCCCTGCTCATTATTACATAATGACCTGGCACTTGGGGACTAATGCATATTGCTCTTTGCTCAAGACAATTCTATGATGACCCGGCTACACTACTATGACTATAGCCGACTCATGGGGGCTGCACAACTGGATTTTATTTAAAACCACGGCGATAAGTCCCGGCTTATTCATGCTGATTAAACCGGCCCTTGGGGGCTACAGGTAATATGGATATAAGGGAGAAATATCTTCGAATTATCAGTTTGAGTAAATCATATTGACCTGGTGTCTGCAAAAATCATAAACCGGCATCAGCGACAATTATGACTCGGCATCATCTATTTATAACCCGGCAATTTTGGTAATTATAAACCGGCAAGTTTTATATCTTCAAGTCGGCTGAATATAAGTTGAATATTTGAAGACCAATATTTTTGTCAAAGTCAGAGCACTGAAAGCCGACTCAAGTGAATTATCTCTTACAATATTTCTCAACAAGAGACCAATGTCAGCAAATTGATTCTGAAGCTGGCCTGTTGACCCGGATTTTTCAAAGGAAGTATCTGGATTTTTTGCATTGGCAAAATTTGAACATATCTGCTAAGGAGATTTGCTATGAGATTATGGATACATATCAAGAAGGAGATGACAGGACTTAAGGATGATCAAGTGCCGGCTTACAGGAATATTTAACCCGGAGTACAACCTGTCAATTTGTTCTTGTGTTTATGTTGCAAATCAGTTTAACATGGATAAATCCAAATTAAACTGGGGGCTAATGTCGGGGATATACCCCGCGGCGTAAACCGGCTGGAAGTATAACCCGGCCGGACTGGACGACTCACTGGTAACCCGCCCGGAGCTTGGCGGTTCACGGGCTACCCGGCCGGTCTTGGCGGTTCATTAGTAACCCGGCGGGCGGGTCAGATGGATGACGAGGCCCATGGCCCAGAAGGCCGGTTCACGTTTAATGGTGGGCCGGTTTATGAGGAAAGCACAAAAAAATTCCCTTACAAAGGAAGCAAGACTAGGACTCCACTTGTAATAGAGTAATCCTAATCCAACTAGGACTAGTCATGTAAACCGCCCCTTCAACATATATAAGGAGGGGCAGGGCTCCCCAAAGAGGGACAAGCTACAGGCAACAAGAAACAATATCTAGGGTTAGACACAAAGGAGGAGCCGGCTTATGCGGCGACTCCCTCATGAGCGTAATGAGACCTAGCCACAAACAGCATGTAGGGCTATTCCGGATGATGTTTCCCGGGGCCCGAAGCTGTCTAAATCCTCGTCTTGTGTGATGATCCTCCTTGCGTCTCTCGATTCCGACCAACCCCTTCAAGCTACCGCATAGATGCGTTGGCCTCGCGACTAAGTCCTAACACTAAGGACATCTGCCGTGACAATTCCACGACAAGTTCTGAGTGTGATTGGAGACAAGTTGGTTGACGCCTATATTCATATGGGCGTTGCCAAAAACTTGTGGGGTGCGCTCGAAGTCAAATTCGGCGCAACTGATGCTGGCAGTGAGTTGTATGCCATGGAGCAGTTCCATGATTACAGGATGGTTGACAACCGTTCTGTATTGGACCAGGCTCATGAGATACAGTGCATTGCTAAGGAGCTGGAGCTCCTGAAGTGTGAGTTACCGGACAAGTTTGTCGCGGGTTGCATTATTGCAAAACTCCCTCCTAGTTGGAGGAACTTTGCTACTTCTCTCAAGCACTTGAGACGTGAATTCTCTGTTGAGGATGTCATTGGTCATCTCAGTGTTGAGCAGAACTCGAGAGAAAAGGACTCACACGTGAAAGGGGCAGAGGGTTCTTCTAGCGCCAATGTGGTGCAGAAGAACTTCCATAAGTTCAAGGGAAAGAACTCTATCCAGCAGAATACTACCTTTAAGAAGAAGGGTAAGAAGAAAGACAAAAAGAGAGACGGCTGCTTTACTTGTGGTTCAGGTGACATTGGGCAAACAAGTACAAGAAGCCAGCACAGGACTCCAAGTCTGTGAATGTCACTCTGAGCAACAATGATGCGGCATCTGGGTATGGTAATCTGTTTACCATACTTTCAGTTTGTCAGTCCACCGATTGGTGGATTGACACTGGGGCCAATATTCATGAGTGTGCTGATGTGTCTTTGTTTTCTTCCTACCAGGTCGCACGAGATTGTTCCATCCTGATGGGGAATGGCTCGCATGCTACTGTTCATGGTGTTGGCATGGTAGATCTGAAGTTTACTTCGGGAAAGATTGTGCAACTGAAGAACGTGCAGCATGTCCCCGCCATAAAGAAGAATCTCGTTAGTGGCTTCCTTCTATGTAAATAAGGGTTTAAGCTAGTATTTGAGTCTAACAAAGTAGTCGTATCTCGGTATGGACTATTTGTTGAAAAAGGATATGATTGTGGTGGTTTGTTCCGCCTTTCCCTGGAGGATTTCTGTAATAAAGTCATGAACCAAATTCATTCTAATGTGAACGAATCTGAGGTTTGGCATTCACGTCTTTGTCACATAAATTTCGGTTGTATGACGCGGCTAGCTAAGATGGATTTAATCCCGAGTTTCACTTTAGCCAAAGGCTCTAAGTGCCATGCGTGTGTGCAAGCTAAGCAACCTCGTAAGCCTCACAAGCTTGCGAAGGAGAGACACCTGGCACCTCTAGAGCTCATACATTCAGATCTCTGTGAGATGAATAGTGTGTTGACTAAAGGTGGAAAGAAATACTTCATGACTCTGATTGATGATTCCACTAGATTCTGCTATGTGTATTTGTTAAATACTAAGGATGAGGCTCTACACTACTTTAAAGTCTATAAGGCTGAAGTTGAGAACCAACTTGAGAAGAAAATAAAACGAGTCCGGTCTGATCGTGGTGAAGAGTACTTTTCTAATGAGTTTGATTTATTCTATGCGGAACATGGTATTATTCATGAGAGGACGCCTCCCTACTCACCCCAGTCAAACGGGGTTGTCGAACGGAAAAACCGTACTCTAACTGATTTGGTTAACGCCATGTTAGATACATCGGGTTTATCCAAGGCATGGTGGGGGGAGGCTGTATTGACATCTTGTCATGTCCTGAATAAAGTTTCCACAGGATAATGAGACTACTCCCTATGAGCAATGGAAAAAGAAAAGAACTACACTCTCTTACTTGCGCACTTAGGGATGTTTGGCGAAAGTCAATGTGCCGATAATCAAAAAGTGCAAGTTGGGACCAAAGACCATGGACTATGTTTTTCTTGGCTATGCCAAGCATAGCGTTGGCTATAGATTTCTAGTGGTGAAATCTGAGGTACCTGACCAGAAGGTCGGTACAATTATAGAGTCTAGGGATGCTACATTCTTTGAGGATATTTTCCCCATGAGAGATATGCAAAGCAATTCTAGACTGGAATCTAATGAGACTCGTGAACCTGCTATTCCGATGAAATATTATGAACATAAAAGTGATAAGAGTTCCACGGAGGATGACGAGGAAGCTCCTGTTAGGAGCAAGAGACAGAGGACTGCAAAGTCCTTTGGTGATGATTTCCTCGTGTACCTCGTGGATGATGATACTCCCAGCTCCATTTCAGAAGCTTATGCATCACCGAATGCTGACTACTGGAAGGATCCGGTCCATAGTGAGATGGATTCCATCTTGGCTAACAGGACATGGGAGATCACTGATCGTCCTTATGGTTGTCGACCATTAGGATGTAAGTGGGTGTTCAAAAGGAAGCTTAGGCCCGATGGTACTGTTGAGAAGTACAAGTCTAGGCTTGTGGCCAAGGGTTATACCCAAAAATAAGAATAGGATTTCTTTGACACTTATTCACCTGTGGCTAGACTGACAACCATTCGAGTGTTACTCGCTTTAGCTGCCTCGCATGGTCTTCTCGTTCATCAGATGGACGTTAAGACGGCTTTCCTTAACGGAGAGCTAGACGAGGAAATTTACATGCAACAGCCGGATGCCTTTGTAGTAAATGGTCAGGAAAGAAAGATGTGTAAGCTAGTGAAATCTCTGTATGGCCTGAAACAAGCGCCTAAGCAATGGCATGAGAAGTTCAACACTACTCTGACATCTGTTGGCTTTGTTGTGAACGAAGCTGACAAATGTGTATACTATCGCTATGGTGGGGGCGAAGGAGTTATACCGTGTCTGTATGTCGATGACATACTGATATTTGGGACCCACCTCAAGGTCATTGAGGAGGTCAAGTCTTTTCTGTCTCACAACTTTGAGATGAAGGACCTGGGTGTGGCTGATGTTATCCTGAACATCAAGCTACTGAGAAATTCTGAGGGTGGAATTACACTTTTGCAATCCCACTATGTTGAGAAGATTTTGAGCCGTTTTGGATATTCGGACTGCAAACCTTCTGCAACACCATATGATCCTAGCGTGCGGATTCGAAAGTTCGAAGGCACGACTGTAGATCAATTGAGATATTCTCAAGTGGTTGGTTCACTGATGTACCTAGCATGTGCTACTCGTCCTAACATCTCATTTGCTATGTGCAAACTGAGCCGGTTTGTTTCCAATCCGGGAGATGTGCATTGGCATGCTGTTGAGCGAGTGATGCGCTATTTGCAAGGTACTGCGAACTATGGAATTCACTATTCTGGGTACCCGACGGTACTTGAGGGGTATAGTGATTTGAATTGGATATCTGATGCTGATGAGATGAAAGCCACAAGTGGACATGTCTTCACACTTGGTGGTGGTGCTATTTCCTGGAAGTCTTGCAAGCATACGATCTTAACCAGATCGACTATGGAAGCAGAACTCACAGCATTAGACACATCATGCGTCGAAGCGGAATGGCTTCGAGAGCTTTTGATGGATTTGCCGGTGGTTGATAAACCAGTGCCGGTTGTCCTTATGAACTGTGACAATCAAACAGTGATTGCCAAGGCTAAGAGTTCAAAGGACAACATGAAATCCACAAAGCACATAAAAAGAAGATTGAAATCTGTTAGAAAATCAAGAAACTCCGGAGTAATAGCGTTGGATTACATCCAGACGGCTAAGAATCTAGCAGACCCTTTTACGAAAGGGCTATCACGAATTGTGATAGAAAATGCATCGAGGGAGATGGGTATGAGACCCACGTAAGTTGCCATGGGGGTAACCCAACCTATGTGATTAGAGATCCCGTGAACTAGGACCTGGGAAAACAATCCAGCCGTCAACTTAGGAGAGTATCCTTAATTAACCCATTCCGTTGGAGATGCACAATACTCTCAATTCTGTAAGGCAGGCTGACTTTTTGTCTTAATGTTTCCAAAGCTTGTGTAAGCAAGATGCTAACCTACAGAGCATTCTTTGGAGGAACACACCTATGTGAGCCCGATTGCTGGTCACAGTCTATGAGATTAGGTAATCTCTAGTAAGCTCATGAGAAGATACGGAGTATGACTAATAAGCTCCACCCGTGAGGTTTAGCCTACGGCAGCCATGTATCAGCTGACAATAGGCGAAACTTCTGCACGCCAAACTGACAATTCAAGGCATAGTCCATTGTTCAGTTGTGAAGAAGTCTAATCCTGTTGCTCTAGGTAGAAGTTCAACTTAACAGTCTCCACTGAAAATTCTGATATATCAAACATTGTTTGGAACAGTTGACAAACTTATGTGCCTCTAGATCTGATGGGGGATTGTTGGATTATGGATGGGCTTATGCCCATATAAGACACTAATTCCTAGTTAATCTTGAGGCCCATGTATGAGATGGCAGGTGGTGGGAAGTTTAGTCCCATCTTGCTAGTTGAGAAGAGTTGAGACCCCTTTATAAGGGCTGCTCTACCACTTGCCATTGGAAGCTTGGGAAGAGGAGTGGTACACGCGCTCCTCCTCCGCCGCCGCCTGCCTCGCCACGCCTCGCCTCCCCTCGTCACGACGCGCGCGCGCCGCGTGTTGCGGGAACGAGCCGAAGCTTATTTTTGCCGCTCAGGAATGAATTAATTAATCAGAGATTAATTAACGAGTCGCTAACAGGTGGCCCACTGTCCAAGACGTTGGACTGTGGGTTGAATTGCGTTGTCGGGGGGTGCGACCCTTGCTGGGACCCGCGTATTCGTCGACTCCCTTGCCGGGAACAATGACTCCCTTGCCGGGAGTGGGCCGATTCAGTCGTGGGCCTCCGCAAGGCCCACGACTTTCTTCCTTACGGACTATATAAGAAGGCTCTGGCCAGTGAAGTAACCTAGTTTGGTTCACTCCCTCCCTCTCGCGTGACCTAGCCGTCATCTACTGTTCCTCACTCTGTGCTGCCTCCGGCGATCCCATCCCGACGACCGCGTGCACGCCTGGTCGGGAGAGTAGGTGCCTCCGGAATCCTGTCGTTCGAGATCCTGCCTGGGAGAACGGCAATAAGGTTTTTGGGGAGCGTCTCGACGCGACTGCTCCCGATCCGTCCCCAACTCAGTTTACCTCTGCTTCCACTACTTCCTCTGCAACGACACCATGGTTGACGACGCTGCCGCTAAGAAGAAGGCCACGGACGACGCCGAGGCTGCTGCTGCCGCCGCCGTGTTGGCCTGGCCAACCGGAGGGTATGATCTGTTCATCCCTCGTTTACTCGTACTTATGCTAGCCGTATATGTGCTGCTCATAGAAGGTTCGATTCTATGTTCTGCACGTGCTAGTATGCTTAGGTATCGCTATGAGATACATACCTTTTATGTCATGCTTACTGTTTACTTGTGGATAAATCTAATCGAAAAATGCTAATATTTCCAACATTTACATCAGGTACCGAAGCCTAGAAATCTGTATTAGTACACCTATGTTCCTAAAAAATGTTGCGGTAGAAAGTTGCTTCTGCCTTGATTTTTCGTTAAGCCTGATAATCCCAAGTCAAGCACACACCATTTTCATGTGCTTCAAACTCTCATGTTGCCACCACACATTTCCTCTGTCGGACCTTCAGGCCTCGTTTGGCAGGCAGGTTTTGCAGCCCCGGAGTGGAGAGGGATCTGAGGGGATTTGGTTAATCCTTCTCTTCCATCCAATCCTCTCAATTCCCCACTAATCCCTCCCCTCTCATAAACTCCTTTATCTGGTTAAACCTCCTACAACAGTAGCAGCAAAGCAAGCGTCCAGTTCCATGGGTGTCTTGAGGGGTTTTCTGTACCACATGGATTGAGAGGGATTCGTGGGGAACGGAGAGGATCGGCCTGCTCAATCCCTAAGTGTCAAATGGGCTGACAAGAATTTCTAAGGATTTTGAACCCTGTGAGGATATTCTTCTCCAAACCTCCCCAAACCTCCTCCACCAAACAAGGCCTCAGGAATGGATGTAGCCCCAAGTGTGCTCGGTCCTATATCACACATCTCCAGTTTCATTTAGGAGAGTGGACAAGACTCAAGGGTACTTTGCATCTCATTATACCCAGATACAGAAATGTATTGCCCTGATGTATCCCTCTCAACTTTATTGTCTCCGAGGTCGGTGTTTTTTAAAGCTGTGGCACCAATTATCCTCCGATCCCATCCATCCTTGTACCCTGACGTTCCTGCAGAGACTGATGCTCAATTGCTCCCCCAGAAATACAATACTGCATACTTTTGATTTACTTGATTGTAGAACAATAGTGTGTGAACTAATTCTTCAATGCACTAGTACCACCAGTCAAATAGGCAATGTATAATCAAACTCCTCCATGTCGCCCAACTAAAATATATGCACCCCGCATCATCATACAAGTAGTAGGTCAAGCTTCAGCGCTAGGTGTTCTGGATCTCCACAAATTTAGCAAGGCTTTGCCACTGCGTTGGCACTTGTTCAGTTGGACAGATCATTCCAAGCCAAGCCATGGCATGACGCTGCTATCCCTGGCGACATCACAGATCAATGTCTCTTTGATGCTTGCACCAAACATACATCTCGGAATGAAAAGAAGACGAGCTTCTAGATCTCTAGATGGCTGCATGGCAAAGCCCCAATGGAGATTGTGCCTTCATTTTTTTTTAAAGCTGAGTCGCGGGAAGACGTTGCTGGTTTCAGAGGGCACCTGAACGGAGCATTGATGCAAGTTATGCACAGGGTCACCTTGCAACTCAGCTGCAAATCCACCATCTATGGATCGCCCTTCAGGAAGTTAAGCTCAGCCAACACAAGGATTCCATCTCATGGAAAACGACACAACCATACACCACACCCGGTGCAAATGGTGTCAGGGGCGATGGTCTTGTGGAAGAGGTCACCTTGGAGTTGAGGTGGTCCTTGAAGAGTAGCCAGGCGAAGACCTGCACCTTGATGGGGACACGGGTTGCCAAAATGAGATGGGTGCTAATGTCGTGGTTGGGCTGTCCGATGAGGAGATGGTAGGTGTTCTTGCTGGAGAACGGAAGCCCGTCGGCGGCGGCGGCGGCGGCATTGTGGTCGAAATCCTGCAACAAAGATAACACAACATCAAGCTCAGCAGAGGCAACCGCGGTAGTGCATATTCACTCATTTTGCTCCATATGTAGTCCATATTAATATCTCTAAAAAAGGCTTATATTTAGGAAGGAAGGGAGTAGTGCAACAACAAAGAAATATCAAAGACTACAAAGCTAAACTACAAAATATCCAATTCCACAAGCTCCTTCTGCTATTTGGTTTAGAATATATAAAAAAATAATACTCCATTGTCATTATGGAAAGTATACGTTCATCATATGTCACCAATATGTTATTTTGCATCCACTGAGACACACCAGTTTCACCAAACTTTCCGTGCAACGATGGTAGTAAAAGGTCTTCCAATTAACCTTTAGTAGCACAAGCAGCAAGCAGATCAACAGTCGATTGTTTTGCATCATGACAACCGCTGAACTGACAGTGTTCTTCGCAACAATTGCATCAGCCCGCAGAAGGTACAAATAAGAATTGTTTTGCATTTTTTTAGATAAAACATGAGTACTCCATTGTCATGGACAAATAAAACATGCAGTGCGTTGCAGATTTCCATAAAAGACCAGAAGAAATTCTATTATAGTGCACACAAGCGTAGAGCTTCCAATATATACGTTACTTGACTGAATACAACAGGTAATAGCATAAATCTGCAGTTAATCAAGAGAATGAGGCTATTACTGACCATGGACTTTCAAGTAGTAAACCCCGATTCTAGATCTTGCCAAATTACCAGTCCTAAAGGTCGAAGCGGGGACGTGAACACTGATCTCTTACAACAACTCTGGCCTGATATAGAGAAAACCACCGGTATCAATCACAATACAGAAGAAAGGAGCAAGGAAATCCATAAATAAATAAATATTAGAAGTGCTAGCCCATGTAGGCGCACTGGTTGTCAAAATTTAAATTGAACCCACCTAAGAATTCTTTCACACTCCTCATTTTGATAAGACCATGGCCTGAAACATAAATAGAAGAGCATTATTCATAAGGAAAATCCATCAAAGACAAATTGTCCTAAGATCTTCCAAATTTAGAGTAAAAGAAAGATTCTAGAAAAGCAAAGAGAGGCATCAATGCAGTGTCACTTATCAATGTTAGTAATTTATATAAATACAACTGTTTTTTTATTGCAATATTGCAGTTTTAATCTAAAAACAAATGAGCTCCTTTTCTTCATAGCTTCCTAATTTTCTGGTGCAGTTAGAAAAGGATCCTCTAACTCTGAATAATGGAAAAGGATCCTCTAAATCCTGGTCATGCAACAGTTAACTGTGACTGTAGCAGATGGAGTACATAGAAACTAATCATCGTACCTGGTGTCATGGAGTAAGTATGACCCGGTGAAAACTAATGACAGCCTAAGAAAGTGCACTCTTTAGCTTGAAAGGAGGAATTGCAAGGAAATATCGCCTTTTTTTGTCACCTGCAGGATGTTATTTTTTTGCAGCTCCTCCACCTTGGACTTTGTCTTGACTTCACATTCAGATAGCAGGGATTTGTAATGCTCAACCTGATGCAGGAATGTCTTCTTCTTTCTGCCTCATGTCACTTGGTTTTTGCTGTTACCGTTTCGTAAGCACCACCAAGGGAAGAAAACGGAAAGCATTTAAAATGGTAATAGTGATTTCTTCAGTTAAGAAATCAACTGCTCATTTGTTCGGTTACTTGCAGAGTAAGACCTAAGTGTGTATAGCTACTTTTACTCTCTGTACAAATTTTAGTGATTGTCAATCTGGATATTAGAAATGCAGGATAGCAAGAGAATATAAACATAAGTAATAGAAACAACACAATGAAAATATAGCAAGAGAAATTTCTACAGTTTTGGCTAAAAACTAAAAAAACGGGGCAGCCCGGAGCACTTAGCTGAGTAGCTCCCGCTTGCGCAGGGTCTGGCCACTTTGGGTCTTTTTTACACAGCCTTTCCCTACATTTATGCAAGAGGCTGTTTCCAGGACTCGAACCTGCAAGAGGCAACAGCTTTACCGCTGCGCCCATGCCCCCCTTCTGGCTAAAAAACCAAGGATTTAAAAATTAGATGGCAACAATGCAGCATAAATTGATTTAAACATTTCTCAAAACAATATATGGATTTATTACACATGCACGCATCAAGCTATCTTTTATCCAAATTATTTAGGATATTATTATTCAAAACTTAACAGAACATTCTGCCAAAAAAAGAGAGCAGGGAACACACATTTGTATCATCCAATAGATGTTGCACACTGCCATGGAACACCAGAGCGAACAGTACCAAGTCTACACGGAAAGTTTTCAACGATCACAATATGTATTTGAAAGGTAACCCTCACACCTATGGTTTCCGATTAAGCTTTATGAATATTGTAGATTACCTGCAATCACTCAAAGAGTGGATAGTGCAACCTACAGAATGGAACCATATAAGGTGTTAACAGATGTGTGGGATATGAAATAGAAAGGTACATACCGAACTAATTACGTAAACACACCTCTGCAGATAAATACCTATTTATACCTCCACTCGAATCTTTGGACCATAAGAAGTTTTTGTTCCTGGTATGCACCATATGGATCCAATCCAAGGTGCCATGAACTTGTATCAGAGAATACCATGTTTTCCCTTTTGACTCTATCTTGTATCATAGATAGATAACGATTGGCCATAATCCTAGAGCGGCAGAAGATACTTATGACTAATGATAGAAAGGTGTGAATGAATCAAAATAACAGGAGGTGCTAATGATTTTTTTAAAGCAGGAGGTGCTAGCTTAAAATGCAATCATGTAAAAATATCACTGATGTTAAACCTCACTTGACTCGGAGCTACTTCTGATTCTTTTTTGCATAACGTCATGCAACAATATTAGGTACAATCAATTAATAGCAATCAAGAACCACAACAGCACATTTGTGTATTGACAAAAGATTGCATCTCTTTCAACATCTAGCTATGCAGTTATTCAGATGTTATGCCAATGGATGTAGAAAAAGAAATCTTTTCATGTGCATTATTAAGCGAATGTCCTGCCACCACTAATTACCAGTCATGATGATCAGTGTGACTTAACTCTTCTACAATGGATTTCTGGACTGGGGTGTCCTGATCTAGAGTCAACATGTTTTCAGCAGTGATTAACCTGTTATGTTTCGCCAATGCAGTCCAGTTCTGATTAGATGGTACATGGTTACTGTGCCCTGCTCAAGACGGAGGCTGACCGACGTGAAGGAGCAGAGGAACGAGGCAGCAGCGGCGCCGGCCTACCACGGGGAGAGGAGGAAGGAGGAGAAGAATGGTGGTGGCGAAGCAATGGAAACGAGCGCGAAAGGAGGGGGCCCGAGCAGCGGGTAGGGTTTTCTACCACTGGTGGCTTGACTTTTATCTCACACAGTGCAAAAAATGGACGGCTGAGATCAGAGGGAGCACCAGATCTAACGGCCACAAATGCAATGGCCCTGAGAAGCCCCTTTATTCACCACCTATTAAGAAGAGAGATACAAATAAATCAAGGTTTTTTCCTGTCAGAAGGGAGCAATCTATGTTTAATATAGCATGTTCTTACCATTGCGTCACCAGAGAAGATACCATGGCTGAGTGATTAGCCCGAAAATTATCATCCACTTGGAAATTATACATGAGTTCAGCATGATGCAATGATATGAGGATGATGGTACGATCGATAACAAAAATGTTAATTATTATCAGTGATAGTCTTTCACATCGGATCAATACAGAATATCTTTCCTTGAAATACATATCCGCCAAACGGGGCGGAAATGTGACTAGTCTCAGAGCTACAATGTACAGCACAATTTTTGCAAAATTGAATTACATGGTTGGCTATTGAATTGATATATTCCATTTCATCCTACATCCAGTGTCTACAGCTAAAACACGCTGAGCAAAGAATTTTGCACAACGGGAAGATATAACAACTCAGAAGTACCTTCTGAGGGAAAGCATGCCACAATTGGAGATGACAATCCTCTGTACCTCCGGCTCTGATAATCATGCCAATATAATTCAATAGCTAATTATTCATTATCTGGATGCTGGGACTGTATATTCTTGAGGTAATATTCCATGTGTATTCTTGAAGAGAAGCACTCAAGCCACAGCTTCGGCGCTGCGGGATGCATATTGTAGAGGTTGGAAATGAACCTCTTCTCTGAGTTAGCAAGCACAGTTGCAGGCGCTAATGGTCTTTTAAAAAGACCATAACTTTGGAGCCACCGAAGCATTGCATACCTAGGCTTGACCCGGTTCTCCAAATCAAAGCACAGTAATGCTGGGAAGCAATCAAGATACTCCAAAGAGTATCCCAGATCCAGAGTCATGTAGTTCAACTTTTCATTGAGCATCTCCTTGCCCTGGTTCAGCACCTTTGGGAACACACTCACGATCCGACACAGCATCTTGTACTCCACCCCTCTTTCCAGGAGGTAGTCAAATCGCTCATTCAGCATTTCCCGAGTGCTGTGCAGAACAGGAAGTATGTGTGCGGTTTTTTTGTTCTCACCATACCCAATGCTCTTCAAGAACTCAAGCTTGGTGTCCACATGCTGTGCATTCATCTCCACCTTCACCTTAACCATTCTGTCTGAGAATGCTCTCTCCACCTCCATATCATAACTAGCATCCTCCAAGACGAAATCTGGTGATAAATACCGCAAGCTCTCACCGCCACCAGAAATCTTCTCCAGGAATCGATGACTCAGTCCCATTGCACGCAGCACACCAGGGAGGTTCTCCAATCTGTTCCTCCCAACCACATACGGGTGCTTCTTCACCGCCACATCAACCTCGTCATCTGCCAACCCAACTCTCCTCAGGTACTCTGGCACTGAGATCACCACATCATCAAAATCAAGATCCAAAACCCCAGG
The DNA here is from genome assembly GCF_003073215.2 of Triticum urartu. Taxonomy (NCBI): domain Eukaryota; kingdom Viridiplantae; phylum Streptophyta; class Magnoliopsida; order Poales; family Poaceae; genus Triticum; species Triticum urartu. The sequence continues at coordinate 467,315,151 of NC_053027.1, forward strand.
ATTGCTCAGTAAGAAGCTCCCTGCCTCCTCCCCTGGCAGCCCCAGCCTCTTGAAGAATTTCAACCTCTCACCAATCCGCTCCTCCTTAAGCTCAAGAAAAACCCTCTGATTGCACCCAACAAGCCCCCCGATGCTCCCAACCTTCATCCCAGCATCGTAGAACATCTGCATCCTGCCGCACACTCGCAAGAACACATCAATGTCATTGCTAGCCCCCAAATCCGGACCCAATCCTCCATACGCCCTCATAAGATCATCGACAAGGGGGGCACTGCTGGAGAGATCGTTCTCAATAAGCAAGGGGAAAGAGAGGCAGGCAGCGATAATCGCAGCACGCGGCAGCGGACGGAGGCTTTCCTCGAGGGCGACAAGGCGGGCGGAGATGAGGTCGGGAGGGACTTGGAGGAGGACATTGGGGAATAGCAGGCCAAGACGGGACCACGGGAAGCCGAAATGCGCGAGCGCGGCAACGGTGGGGAGGAGGGACGGATGGTCGGTGAGGAACATGAGATCGGAATCGGTGGAAGGGGGCAAGCCGATGGACTCGAGGAAGAAGGGAAGCTCGTTGAGCGGATGGTAGGAGAGGTGGCGGCGGAGGAGGGAGGGGAGGTCGGAGGAGGGGAGCGTACTGGGCACGGCTGGGATGCCGGCGAGGAAGGTGTGGAGGGAGCACGGCGCAAGCGCAGTGATTGAGTCGGCGTGGGAGGAGGGGAGGCAGCGCGTTGAGATGAGGTAGTCGGAGACGGCGGTGCGCGCAGCGGGGACGGCGGCGCGGCGGAGTCGGTACGGAAGGTTCCGTAGCTTCGGGAACCCCGAAGACTCCGTGGAGAGGAAGCGGCGCAGCGCGGCGCGTAAGAGTGGCATGACGGCGCTGCGCCGGTGTGCTGTCCTGCTCCACGCCATTGCTCTCCTTGAGCCAGGGCCAGGGGATTTCGGCCCGAGGGGTTAGGGTTTGTCAGACTGTATGTACTGTACTGTCTAAGAGCATGCCTAACCGATCCCTGTAAAGCTTTACACGAGTAAAAATACAGTTTTTCCCTTCCAAACTGCACGCATTTTAGCTGGCCACCACACGCCACCGCCGACCCCTCATAGCAACCGTCGCGCTCCTTCACATCTCGATTCGGTTGCTTCTCATTATTGACGCCTAAATCGACGGATCTACGCCCATGGCCGGATTCGACGCACTCGATCCTCGGCGTTGTCGCGTCTTGAAGGGATTCGACGGGGACCGAACCGCGCAACCACCTCGACCGCTCTGTGCCGCCTCTCGGTATGTTCTTCTCCTCTCGGCGCTCGCATCTCAACCGTTGAGCGACTGCCGACACAGCCACGTACGCCCGTTAGCCGGGCTCAGCCCTAGCCCAGGAGCTCGTAGACGAGCCTCTACCAGTCATCAAGTGTGATCACCATTGGCAGCTGATGTTGCACCTCGTAGCGGGCATGCCCAAACACCCTAGATGGGTTTTCTACAAGTATGAAAGGACGAAGTGAGTGCCATTTTGTTAGATTGTTCTTCGGATTGGCCGCAATTTGAAACTCATTGTTTACTTAAAAATGTATGTAGAAAAGATGCAAGTTTTGCTACTAGGAAGGAAAGTACATTGATCTATTGATAGTGAGATGTTGGTGCATTGGTTGCTAGAGATGAGACTAAAGAGGACCAAATGTTCAAGTTTGAGGAGGCGGACAAGAAGAAGTGTGCAAGTTCGAGAAGCCAATAGAAAATATCAACTAGTAGAATCACTTAAGGAAGTGGTGTTTTTAGTGAAGTGCGTATTTTTTCTTATAATTTTCTTTGGATCGGTTTTTTCCATGAAAAGCTTGTGAAATATGTGACCAAGATGTCATTTAATAAAATAGTTGAGGAGTGAAGTTTAACTCGATGGTACAAACATATACAAATTTTGTGTTGAAATATTAGAGAGTTAACCTTCGGGGATTGGTTAAAAACCACACTTTTTTAGAGGAGCAAATATATCCTCTAAAGGGTAGGAGGTCGTTCGCTCCGGGGATCAGATAGCGGCCCTTTAAGGTTTCAAAAAATCTGCGGAGTAAAATTTAGGGAAGCAAAAGGTGATCCTTTGGGCACAAAAAAAATGTGCATCTCTAATAGTCACCCTAAATTTGGACACCACGTCTCCAACAGCAACATGAAAACAGCAGCTGCACTGCATATTTCTTCTTCAAATAGCAGTCGTACTACGTATTAATATCAAACTCATATAAATTTAATACAAATTAAATAGTGCAAACATGAAAAAAAAACATCAATCTACGACAACAAAATACTCACATAGTTCATCAATCCACAACATCAACTTTAACACAAAGTATTCATCAAACAATACAAGATAGTTCATCAATCTTGTTGCCCGTGCCATGTACATCACTCCTCCATGAGATATTTTTGATGATCTCCATGCGTATCGGGACATCTAATGTTATGGTACACCTCAAGAAAGTGTCAAACTCGGTCTTGCCTTCTACGCAGGTGCACCGTTTTTTCCATGAAGATCATAGAAGGTGTAATCAAATATTTCCCATGCTCATTCTCAATGGTCATGGTGTGCATGATCACACAAGTTGTGATGATGTACCAAAGGATCTCTTGATCCCAAAATTTAGTCCGTCACCTCCAACGGTACACCCCGGCTCCATGCCACTTCTCCTCCTCCGTCGTTCCACACCTCTCCTCCGACCGCGGCACAGGTACCATCTGCTCCTATAATAGTCACCATGCCCGACAACCGTTCGGTGAAATGCCCGTGCTATTTTTTTGTCTCTTCTTCTCTGAAGCAATTAATTCGGATATGGAGTACGTATACAAGCACAATGTTGAGTCGTCCAACGGCTAGTCCGACAAGGAGGACTACCGGATGAGATGGTGATGACGCAGGCAGTTCTTGCATACCCGAAGCGTGTGGAAGAGCATGTTCTCAATTTCAAGGGATTGATCAAGGGTTGTCGAGTGCTCAACCGCAATAGAGAGCATGGCCGTTTGACACTGATGGACGACTACTTTGCCCCCGGGGCCCTCTTCACTGACAATTTTCGCCGGCGCTTTCGGATGTGCAAAAATGTCTTTGATCATCTCTACCATGGAGTCTGGTCCTTTGATGACTACTTCATATTGAAGAAGGACGCTCTGGGAATGATTGGGTTCTCTGGTTACCAGAAGTGCACGGTTGTGGGAAGGGTTGTGTTTGGACCTCGGGTACCTGAGAGAACCAACTGTCGCAGACACCGAGAGGATCTTGGCAATCTCAAAAGCAAGAGGGTGGCCATGTTTGCTCGGATCTCTTAACTGCATGCATTGAAAATGAAAGAACTGCTCAAAAGCTTTACAAGGGCAATATTACGGTCATGTTAAGAAGCTCACTATTATTCTTGAAGCAGTTGCATCACATGATATTTGGATTTAGCATGGTTTTTTTAGCATGCCCGGGTCTCACAATGACATCAATGTGTTGTAGTGATCACCATTGTTTGCTAGGCGTCTGGGGAAAAGCTCCTCCTTGCCACTATACTACCAATGGGCATGAGTACAACATGGGCTACTATCTAGTTGACAGTATCTATCCTCCATGGGCTATCTTTGTCAACACCACCTCTAATTCAATTGACCACAAAAAGTCTCACTTTGCCCCAAAACAAGAAGCAGCTAGAAAGGATGTTGAGAGGACATTTGGAGTTCAGCACGCACGTTTTGCAGATGTTCGTAGACCTGCTAAACAATGGGATTAGGAGACCTTGTGTGGGGGTGATGACCTGTTGTGTGATCATGCAAAACATGATCATGGTGTTGGGGAACGTAGCAATAATTCAAAAAATTTCCTACGTGTCACCAAGATCAATCTATGGAGTCATCTAGCAACGAGGGAGGAGTGGATCTACATACCCTTGTAGATCACGCGTGGAAGCATTCAAGAGAACGGGGTTGATGGAGTCGTACTCGTCGTGATCCAAATCACCGATGATCCTAGCGCCGAACGGACGGCACCTTCGCGTTCAACACACGTACGGAGCAGCGACGTCTCCTCCTTCTTGATCCAGCAAGGGGGGAGGAGAGGTTGATGGAGATCCAACAACACGACGGCGTGGTGGTGGAAGTAGCGGGATTCCAACAGGGCTTCGCCAAGCGCTGCGGGAGGAGGAAGATGTGTCATGGGAGGGAGAGGGAGGCGCCAGGGCTTAGGTATGGTTGCCCTCCCTTCCCCCCACTATATATAGGGCCAAGGGAGAGGGGGAGGGTGCAGCCTTGCCCCTTCCTCCAAGGAAGGGTGCGGCCAAGGGGGGGAGGAGTCCATCCTCCCCAAGGCACCTCGGAGGTGCCTTCCCCCTTTAGGACTCTCCCCTCCTCTTGTCCCTTTGGCGCATGGGCCTCTAGAGGCTGGTGCCCTTGGCCCATGTAGGCCAAGGCGCACCCCCTACAGCCCATGTGGCCCCCGGGGCAGGTGGCCCCACCCGGTGGGCCCCCGGGACCCTTCCGGTGGTCCCGGTACAATACCGGTGACCCCGAAACTTGTCCCGATGGCCGAAATAGCACTTCCTATATATAATTCTTTACCTCCGGACCATTCCGGAACTCCTCGTGACGTCCGGGATCTCATCCGGGACTCCGAACAACTTTCGGGTTACCGCATACTAATATCTCTATAACCCTAGCGTCACCGAACCTTAAGTGTGTAGACCCTACGGGTTCGGGAGACATGCAGACATGACCGAGATGACTCTCCGGTCAATAACCAACAGCGGGATCTGGATACCCATGTTGGCTCCCACATGTTCCACGATGATCTCATCGGATGAACCACGATTTCAAGGACTTAATCAATCCCGTATACAATTCCCTTTGTCTAGCGGTACGATACTTGCCCGAGATTCGATCGTCGGTATCCCGATACCTTGTTCAATCTCGTTAGCGGCAAGTCTCTTTACTCGTTCCGTAACACATCATCCCGTGATCAACTCCTTGATCACATTGTGCACATTATGATGATGTCCTACCGAGTGGGCCCAGAGATACCTCTCCGTTTACACGGAGTGACAAATCCCAGTCTCGATTCGTGCCAACCCAACAGACACTTTCGGAGATACCCATAGTGTACCTTTATAGTCACCCAGTTACGTTGTGACGTTTGGCACACCCAAAGCACTCCTGCAGTATCCGGGAGTTGCACAATCTCATGGTCTAAGGAAATGATACTTGACATTAGAAAAGCTTTAGCATACGAACTACACGATCTAGTGCTGTGCTTAGGATTGGGTCTTGTCCATCACATCATTCTCCTAATGATGTGATCCCGTTATCAACGACATCCAATGTCCATGCTCAGGAAACCGTAACCATCTATTGATCAACGAGCTAGTCAACTAGAGGCTTACTAGGGACATGGTGTTGTCTATGTATCCACACATGTATCTGAGTTTCCTATCAATACAATTCTAGCATGGATAATAAATGATTATCATGAACAAGGAAATATAATAATAACTAATTTATTATTGCCTCTAGGGCATATTTCCAACAGTCTCCCACTTGCACTAGAGTCAATAATCTAGTTCACATCGTCATGTGATTAACACTCACAGGTCACATCGCCATGTGACCAACATCCAAAGAGTTTACTAGTGTCACTAAACTAGTTCACATCATCATGTGATTAAGACTCAATGAGTTCTGGGTTTGATCATGTTTTGCTTGTGAGAGAGGTTTTAGTCAACGGGTCTGCAACATTCAGATCCGTATGTACTTCGCAAATTTCTATGTCATCTTGTAGATGCAACTACTACGCTACATTTGGAGCTATTCCAAACAACTGTTCTACTATACGAATCCAGTTTACTACTCAGAATAATCTGGATTAGTGTCAAAGTTTGCATCGGCATAACCCTTTACGACGAACTCTTTTACCACCTCCATAATCGAGAAAATTCCTTAGTCCACTAGTTACTAAGGATAACTTTGACCGCTGTCTTGTGATCCATTCTTGGATCACTCTTGTACCCCTTGACTGACTCATGGCAAGGCACACTTCAGGTGCGGTACACAACATAGCATACTGTAGAGCCTATGTCTTAAGCATAGGGGACGACCTTCGTCCTTTCTCTCTATTCTGTCGTGGTTGAGCTTTAAGTCTTAACTTCATACCTTACAACTCAGGCAAGAACTCCTTCTTTGACTGATCCATCTTGAACACCTTCAAGATCATGTCAAGGTATGTGCTCATTTGAAAGTACCATTAAGCGTTTTGATCTATCCTTATAGATCTTGATGCTCAATGTTCAAGTAGCTTAATCCAGGCTTTCCATTGAAAACACTTTCCAAATAACCCTATATGCTTACCAGAAATTCTACATCATTTCTGATCCATAATATGTCAACAACATATACTCATCAGAAATTCTATAGTGCTCCCACTCACCTTTTTGGAAATACAAGTTTCTCATAAACTTTGTATAAACCCAAAATCTTTGATCATCTCATCAAAGCATACATTCCAACTCCGAGATGCTTACTCCAGTCCTTAGAAGGATTGCTAGAGCTTTGCATACTTATTAGCATCTTTCAGGATTGACAAAACCTTCCGGTTGTATCACATACAACCTTTCGTCGAGGAAACAATGTTTTGACATCCTATCTGCAAGATTTCATAAATAATGCAGTAATCGCTAATATAATTCCAACAGACTCTTAGCATCGCTACGAGTGAGAAAGTCTCACCGTAGTCAACTCCTTGAACTTGTCGGGAAACTTCTTAACGACAAGTCGAGCTTTCTTAATGGTGACATTTACCATCATTGTCCGTCTTCCTTTTAAAATCCATCTGTACTCAACAGCCTTACGACCATCGAGCTGTTCTGCCAAAGTCTACACTTTGTTTTCATACATGGATCCTTTCTCGGATTTTATGGCCTCGAGCCATTTATCGGAATCCGGGCCCACCATCGCTTCTCCATAGCTCGTAGGTTCATTGTTGTCTAGCAACATGACTTCCAAGATAGGATTACGTACCACTCTGAAGTAGTACGCATCCTTGTCATCCCACGAGGTTTGGTAGTGACTTGATCTGAAGTTTCATGATCACTATCATAAGCTTCCACTTCAATTGGTGTAGGTGCCACAGGAACAACTTCCTGTGCCCTGCCACACACTAGTTGAAGAGACAGTTCAATAACCTCATCAAGTCTCCACCACCCTCCCACTCAATTCTTTCAAGAGAAACTTTTCCTCGATAAAGGACCAGATTCTAGAAACAATCCCTTATTGCTTTCGAATCTGAGACAGGAGGTATACCCAACTGTTTTGGGTGTCCTATGAAGATGCATTTATCCGCTTTAGGTTCGAGCTTATCAGCCTGAAACTTTTTCACATAAGCGTCGCAGCCCCAAACTTTTAAGAAATGACAGCTTAGGTTTCTCTAAACCATAGTTCATATGGTGTCATCTCATCGGAATTACATGGTGCCCTATTTAAAGTGAATGTGGTTGTCTCTAATGCCTAACCCATAAACTATCGTGGTAATTCGATAAGAGACATCATGGTATGCATCATATCCAATAGGGTGCAGTTATGATGTTCGGACACACCATCATACTATGGTGTTCCAGGCTGTATCAGTTGTGAAACAATTTCCACAATGTCTTAATTCTGTGCCAAACTCGTAATTCAGATATTCATCTCTATGATCATATCATAGATATTTTATCCTCTTGTCACGACGATCTTTCAACTTCACCCTGAAATTACTTGAACATTTCAATAATTCAGACTCGTGATTCATCAAGTAAATATACTCAACATCTACTCAAATCATCTGTGAAGTAAGAACATAACGATATCCACTACATGCCTCAGCACTCATTGGACTACACACATCAAAATGTATTACTTCCAACAAGTTGCTTTCTAGTTCCATTTTACTGAAAACGAGGCTTTCAGTCATCTTGCCCATGTGGTATGATTTGCATGTCTCAAGTGATTCAAAATCAAGTGAGTCCAAACGCTCCATTTGCATGGAGTTTCTTCATGCATATACACCAATAGACATGGTTCGCATGCCTCAAACTTTTCAAAAACGAGTGAGCCCAAAGATCCATCAACATGGAGCTTCTTCATGCGTTTTATACCGATATGACTTAAGTGGCAGTGCCACAAGTAGGTGGTACTATCATTACTATCTTTTGGCATGAACATGTGTATCACTATGATCGAGATTCAATGAACCATTCATTTTAGGTGCAAGACCATTGAAGGTATTATTCAAATAAACAGAGTAACCGTTATTCTCCTTAAATGAATAACCGTATTGCGATAGACATAATCCAATCATGTCTATGCTCAACGCAAACACCAATCTCGATGGTAGAGGGAGCGTGCGATGCTTGATCATATCAACATTGGAAACACTTCCAACACATATCGTCAGCTCACCTTTAGCTAGTCTCCGTTTATTCCGTAGCCTTTTGTTTCGAGTTACTAACACTTAGCAACCGAACCGGTATCTAATACCCTGGTGCTACTAGGAGTACTAGTAAAGTACACATCAACACAATGTATATCCAATATACTTCTATCGACCTTGCCAGCCTTCTCATCTACCAAGTATCTAGGGTAATTCTGCTCCAGTGGCTGTTCCCCTTATTACAGAGGCACTTAGTCTCGGGTTTGGGTTCAACCTTGGGTTTCTTCACTAGAGCAGCAGCTGATTTTCCGTTTCATGAAGTATCCCTTCTTGCCCTTGCCCTTCTTGAAACTAGTGGTTTCACTAACCATCAACAACTGATGCTCCTTCTTGATTTCTACTTTCGTGGTGTCAAACATCGCGAATATCTCAAGGATCATCATATATGTCCCTGATATATTATAGTTCATCACGAAGCTCTAGCAGCTTGGTGGTAATGAGTTCGGAGAACCATCACTATTTCATCTGGAAGATCAACTCCCACTTGATTCAAGCGATTGTTGTACTCAGACAATCTGAGCACAAGTTCAACAATTGAGCTTTTCTCCCTTAGTTTGCAGGCTAAGAAAATCATCGGAGGTCTTATACCTCTTGACGTGGGCACGAGCCTGAAATCCCAATTTGAGCCCTCAAAACATCTCATATGTTTCGCGACGTTTCAAAAACGTCTTCGGTGCCTCAACTCTAAGCCGTTTAACTGAACTATCACGTAGTTATCAAAATGTGTATGTCAGATGTTCGCAACATCCACAGACGACGTTCGAGGTTCAGCACACTGAGCGGTGCATTAAGGACATAAGCCTTCTATGAAGCAATGAGGACAATCCTCAGTTTACGAACCTAGTCCGCATAATTGCTACTATCAACTTTCAACTAAATTTTCTCTAGGAACATATCTAAACAGTAGAACTGAAGCGCGAGCTACGACATAATTTGCGAAGACCTTTTGACTATGTTCAGGATAATTAAGTTCATCTTATGAACTCCCACTCAGATAGACATCCCTCTAGTCATCTAAGTGATTACATGATCCGAGTCAACTAGGCCGTGTCCGATCATCACGTGAGACGGACTAGTCAACATCGGTGAACATCTTCATGTTGATCGTATCTTCTATACGACTCATGCTCGACCTTTCGGTCTTCTGTGTTCCGAGGCCATGTCTGTACACATGCTAGGCTTGTCAAGTCAACCTAAGTGTTTTGCGTGTGTAAATCTGTCTTACACCCGTTGTATGTGAATGTAAGAATCTATCACACCCGATCATCACGTGGTGCTTCGAAACTACAAACTTTTAGCAACGGTGCACAGTTAGGGGGAACACTTTCTTGAAATTTTAATGAGGGATCATCTTATTTACTACCGTCATTCTAAGCAAATAAGATGTATAAACATGATAAACATCACATGCAATCAAATAGTGACATGATATGGCCAATATCATATTGCTCCTTTTGATCTCCATCTTCGGGGCTCCATGATCATCATCGTCACCGGCATGACACCATGATCTCCATCATCGTGTCTTCATGAAGTTGTCTCATCAACTATTACTTCTACTACTACAGCTAACGGTTAGCAATAAAGTAAAGTAATTACATGACGTTTATGTTGACACGCAGGTCATAAATAAATTAAGACAACTCCTATGGCTCCTGCCGGTTGTCATACTCATCGACATGCAAGTCGTGATTCCTATTACAAGAACATGATCAATCTCATACATCACATATATCATTCATCACATCCTTTTGGCCATATCACATCACATAGCATACCCTGCAAAAACAAGTTAGACGTCCTCTAATTGTTGTTTGCATGTTTTACGTGGCTGCTATGGGTTTCTAGCAAGAACGTTTCTTACCTACGCAAAGACCACAACGTGATATGCCAATTTCTATTTACCCTTCATAAGGACCCTTTTCATCGAATCCGATCCGACTAAAGTGGGAGAGACAGACACCCGCTAGCCACCTTATGCAACTAGTGCATGTCAGTCGGTGGAACCAGTCTCACGTAAGAGTACGTGTAAGGTCGGTCCGGGCCGCTTCATCCCACGATGCCACCGAATCAAGATAAGACTAGTAACGGCAAGCATATTGAACAAAATCAACGCCCACAACTACTTTGTGTTCTACTCGTGCATAGAAACTACGCATAGACCTAGCTCATGATGCCACTGTTGGGGAACGTAGGAATAATTCAAAAAATTTCCTACGTGTCACCAAGATCAATCTATGGAGTCATCTAGCAACGAGGGAGGAGTGGATCTACATACCCTTGTAGATCGCGCGCGGAAGCATTCAAGAGAACGAGGTTGATGGAGTCGTACTCGTCGTGATCCAAATCACCGATGATCCTAGCGCCGAACGGACGGCACCTCCGCATTCAACACACGTACGGAGCAGCGACGTATCCTCCTTCTTGATCCAGCAAGGGGGGAGGAGAGGTTGATGGAGATCCAACAACACGACGGCGTGGTGGTGGAAGTAGCGGGATTCCAACAGGGCTTCGCCAAGCGCTGCGGGAGGAGGAAGATGTGTCATGGGAGGGAGAGGGAGGCGCCAGGGCTTAGGTATGGTTGCCCTCCCTTCCCCCCACTATATATAGGGCCAAGGGAGAGGGGGAGGGCGCAGCCTTTCCCCTTCCTCCAAGGAAGGGTGCGGCCAAAGGGGGGAGGAGTCCATCCTCCCCAAGGCACCTCGGAGGTGCCTTCCCCCTTTAGGACTCTCCCCTCCTCTTGTCCCTTTGGCGCATGGGCCTCTAGGGGCTGGTTCCCTTGGCCCATGTAGGCCAAGGCGCACCCCCTACAGCCCATGTGCCCCCCCGGGGCAGGTGGCCCCACCCGGTGGGCCCCCGGGACCCTTCCGGTGGTCCCGGTACAATACCGGTGACCCCGAAACTTGTCCCGATGGCCGAAATAGCACTTCCTATATATAATTCTTTACCTCCGGACCATTTCGGAACTCCTCGTGACGTCCGGGATCTCATATGGGACTCCGAACAACTTTCGGGTTACCGCATACTAATATCTCTATAACCCTAGCGTCACCGAACCTTAAGTGTGTAGACCCTACGGGTTCGGGAGACATGCAGACATGACTGAGATGACTCTCCGGTCAATAACCAACAGCGGGATCTGGATACCCATGTTGGCTCCCACATGTTCCACGATGATCTCATCGGATGAACCACGATGTCAAGGACTTAATCAATCCCGTATACAATTCCCTTTGTCTAGCGGTACGATACTTGCCCGAGATTCGATCGTCGGTATCCCGATACCTTGTTCAATCTCGTTACCGGCAAGTCTCTTTACTCGTTCCGTAACACATCATCCCGTGATCAACTCCTTGATCACATTGTGCACATTATGATGATGTCCTACCGAGTGGGCCCAGAGATACCTCTCCGTTTACACGGAGTGACAAATCCCAGTCTCGATTCGTGCCAACCCAACAGACACTTTCGGAGATACCCATAGTGTACCTTTATAGTCACCCAGTTACGTTGTGACGTTTGGCACACCCAAAGCACTCCTACAGTATCCAGGAGTTGCACAATCTCATGGTCTAAGGAAATGATACTTGACATTAGAAAAGCTTTAGCATACGAACTACACGATCTAGTGCTATGCTTAGGATTGGGTCTTGTCCATCACATGATGTGATCCCGTTATCAACGACATCCAATGTCCATGGTCAGGAAACCGTAACCATCTATTGATCAACGAGCTAGTCAACTAGAGGCTTACTAGGGACATGGTGTTGTCTATGTATCCACACATGTATCTGAGTTTCCTATCAATACAATTCTAGCATGGATAATAAATGATTATCATGAACAAGGAAATATAATAATAACTAATTTATTATTGCCTCTAGGGCATATTTCCAACACATGGAGGATGAGGGGATGTTGCCGCGGGTCTTGAATTTGAGAACATGGGTGATCCACATTTGAAGAGTTTGTTCAAATGCATCAACAAATTCGGCATCAGGCAACTCACGAGAAACTGAAGCAAGATCTGATTGAGTATCCGTGGGTGGTTAAAGGGGACAACAATGTTGGAGTATAATATTTGAATTTTTTGAATTAGAACTATTTGATGCATTTGAACATTTAAACTTTTCTAGACTATATATGCGGCTATTTGAGTGTGCAGGCTGAAATGTTTTTGGATGGCCGGATCCCGCATCCATGCCCGCGGACTAGTCCCTCCGGTCCATGGACGGATACGGTGTCCGTTATGCGGGGCAACGTTGAAGTTGCCCTTATATACAGATGGGTAAATTTTGTCTCATACCTTTAGAGCATCTACATTCAAGTACCCCAAACTTTCATCAAACGCCTGGGCAGATGGCCCGGTCAGTGACCGGCCAGAAAAACCTGACCCAAACGGACGCCTCAAATGCCCGGGCTGACCGGCATCCCTCATATCCAACCCAGAAATGTAGGGCGGATATGAGGCGCCTTGGCGAGTCCGCCACATCGGACCCGACAACCCTACCCCACCATAAATCACACCAAATCCACCCCCTCGACCTATCGGAACCATTTTCTCTCCCCTCTCTTTCTTCCTCCTCTGCGACGGACGTCTCACAACTTCGCCGCCACCCTTCCTCCGCAGCCATTCCGACCCTCTGCACCATCAGGGCCGGTACAATAGTCCTCTCTCCTATGCTCGCCGCCGGGGACGTCGTTGCCGGCTCGGACGCCACCGCGGTACATCCGACAACTCTCAGGCCACCCCTTGCTCTCTATGTGTTTGACACATTGTCTGGCCCATGTTTTATGATCTGTTTGTAGGGAAAACAATGAATCCAGTTTCTTCGTCGGACCAGGAGTATGGATCGACGGAGCTTGATCAGATGATTCAAGATGAGTTCTTCGATTCGACAAAGAAGTGGACATGATCATGCTCATGAGCATGTAAGAGGAAATGGTACGGTAGGTGGATCATATTCTCGACTTCAAGGGCTCAATCGAAGAAAGAAGAGTGGTCAATCGGGATAGGGTGTTAGGAGCACGTCTACTACACAGGGACTACTTTGCTCCGAACCCAACTTTCTTAGATGATCCATGGTTTCATCGCCGTTTTCGCATGCAGAAACCATTGTTTTTGCGCATTATGGAGGGAGTGGAGGCACAAGATGACTACTTCAAGCTCCCAAGGGATTGTTGTGACCAACTTCCTTTCGATGCTAAGCAGAAATGCACGACTACTCTGAGAAGGCTTGAACTTGGTACCGCTGTAGATGCCGCTGGTGAGATGACCGGATGTGGGAGAATACATGCCTGAAGACTACTATCAAGTTTGCTCACGTCATGGTGCAGGTGTCTGGGGCAGAGTATCTGAGAGAACCAAATGTTCGTGACATAGAAAAGTTGTTGGCTATTGGAGAGGCTAGAGGGTTTTCAGGAATGTCCGGATCAATTGATTGCATGCATTGCCAATGGAAGAACTGCCCCAAAGGTTTGCAGGGAATGTATCAAGGTCACACCAAAGAGGCCACTATCATACTGGAAGCAGTGGCGTCATATGACTTATGGATTTGACATGCTTTCTTTGGAATGCCGGGTTCTCATAACGACATCAATGCGCTTCAACGATCTCCCGTGTTCAGGAGGCTTTGCAATGGGGAATCATCGTCGTGCAACTACACTGTCAACAGTCTTGACAATAACATGGGATACTACCTTGCCAATGGCATCTATCCTCAGTGGGGGGCGTTTGTGAAGACCATATCTGAACCACACGACAACAACAAAACCACGTTGCTGAAGGAAATATGCCCTAGAGGCAATAAAAAGTTGTTATTTATATTTCCTTATATCATGATAAATGTTTATTATTCATGATAGAATTGTATTAACTGGAAACTTAGTACATGTGTGAATACATAGACAAACAGAGTGTCCCTAGTATGCCTCTACTTGACTGTCTCATTAATAAAAGATGGTTAAGTTTCCTAGCCATGGACATGTGTTGTCATTTGATGAACGAGATCACATCATTAGAGAATGATGTGATGGACAAGACCCATCCGTTAGCTTAGCACTATGATCGTTTAGTTTATTTCTATTGCTTTCTCCATAACTTATACATGTTCCTATGACTATGAGATTATGCAACTCCCGAATACCGGAGGAACACTTAGTGTGCTATAAAACGTCAGAACATAACTGGGTGGTTATAAAGATGCTCTACAGGTGTCTCCGATGGTGTTTTTTGAGTTGGCATAGATCGAGATTAGGATTTGTCACTCCGATTGTCGGAGAGGTATCTCTGGGCCCTCTCGGTAATGCACATCACTATAAGCCTTGCAAGCAATGTGACTAATGAGTTAGTTATGGAATGTTGCATTACAGAATGAGTAAAGAGACTTGCTGGTAACGATATTGAACTAGGTATGATGATACCGACGATTGAATCTCGGCAAGTAACATACCGATGACAAAGGGAACAACGTATGTTTTTATGCGGTTTGACCGATAAAGATCTTCGTAGAATATGTAGGAACCAATATGAGCATCCGGGTTCCGCTATTGGTTATTGATCGAAGATGAGTCTCGGTCATGTCTACATAGTTCTCGACCCCGTAGGGTCCGCACACTTAACGTTCGATGACGATCGATATTATGAGTTTATGTGTTTTGATGTACCGAAGGTAGTTCAAAGTCCCGGATGTGATCACGGACATGATGAGGAGTCTCGAAATGGTCGAGACATGAAGATTGATATATTGGAAGGTTATATTTGGACACCGGAATGGTTTCGGATGAGTTCAGGCATATACCGGAGTACCGGGGGTTACCGGAACCCCCCGGGGGTTTAATGGGCCTACATGGGCTTTAGTGGAAGAGAGAGGAGGCGGCCAAGAGGTGGGGGCACCCCCCAAGCCCAATCCGAAGTGGGAGGGGGGTCGGCCCCCTTTTCCTTCTTCTCCTCTCCCCCTTCCTTCCCCTCCTATTAGGACTAGGAAAGGGGGGAAACCTACTCCTAGTAGGAGTAGGAATCCCCCCTTGGGGGCGCACCATGAGGCCAGCCGCCCCCCTCCTCCCCTCCTTTATATACGGGGGAAGGGGGCACCCCATAGACACACAAGTTGACAATTGTTTTAGCCGTGTGCGGTGCCCTCCTCCACAGATACACACCTCGGTCATATCGTCGTAGTGCTTAGGCGAAGCCCTGCACCGGTAACTTCATCATCACCGTCAACACGTCGTCGTGCCGACGAAACTCTCCCTCGGCCTCAACTGGATCAAGAGTACGAGGGACGTCACCGAGCTAAACATGTGCAGATCGCGGAGGTGCCATGCGTTCGGTACTTGATCAGTTGGATCGCGAAGACGTTTGAATACATCAACCGTGTTACTAAACGCTTACGCTTTCGGTCTATGAGGGTACGTAGACACACTCTCCCCTCTTGCTACTATGCATATCCTAGATAGATCTTGCATGATCGTAGGAAAATTTTGAAATACTGCGCTCCCCAATAGTGGCATCCGAGCCAGGTCTATGCGTAGATGTTATATGCACAAGTAGAACACAAAGAGTTGTGGGCGATAATAGTCATACTGCTTACCAGCATGTCATACTTTCATTCGGCGGTATTGTTGGATGAAGCGGCCCAGACTGACATTACATGACCGCGTTCATGAGACTGGTTCTACCGACGTGCTTTGCACACAAGTGGCTAGTGGGTGTCTATTTCTCCAGCTTTAGTTGAATCGAGTGTGACTACGCCCGGTCCTTGTTGAAGGTTAGAACAACACACTTGACGAAAAATCATTGTGGTTTTTGATGCATAGGTAAGAACGGTTCTTGCTAAGCCCGTAGCAGCCACGTAAAACTTGCAACAACAAAGTAGAGGACGTCTAACTTGTTTTTGCAGGGCATGTTGTGATGTGATATGGTCAAGACGTGATGAGATATAAATTGTTGTATGGGATGATCATGTTTTGTTAAAGTTATCAGCAACTGGCAGGAGCCTTATGGTTGTCTCTTTATTGCATAAGATGCAAGCACCATATAATTGCTTTATTTTATCGCTATGCGATAGCAATAATTGCAAAATCAATAGTTGGCGAGACAACCATGTGACGACACGTTGATAGAGATCAAGATGATGGAGATCATGGTGTGATGCCGGTGACGATGGAGATCATGACGGTACTTTGGAGATGGAGATCAAAGGCACAAGATGATGATGGCCATATCATGTCACATATTTTGATCGCATGTGATGTTTATCTTTTATGCATCTTATTTTGCTTAGTATGACGGTAGCATTATGAGATGATCCCTTACTAAAATTTCAAGGTAAGTGTTCTCCCTGTGTATGCACCGTTGCGACAGTTCTTCGTGCTGAGACACCACGTGATGATTGGGTGTGATAAGCTCTACGTTCACATATAAAGGGTACAAGCCAGTTTTGCACAAGTAGAATACTCAGGTTAAACTTGACGAGCCTAGCATATGCAGATATGGCCTCGGAACACTGAGTCCGAATGGTCAAGCGTGAATCATATAGTAGATATGATCAACATAGTGATGTTCACCATTGAAAACTTCTCCATCTCACGTGATGATCGGACATGGTTTAGTTGATATGGATTACGTGATCATTTAGATGACTAGAGGGATGTCTATCTAAGTGGGAGTTCTTAAGTAATATGATTAATTGAACTTAAATTTATCATGAACTTAGTCCTGATAGTATTTGCATATCTATGTTGTAGATCAATTGCTCGCGTATAGCTTTCCCATTTTATTTATGATATGTTCCTAGAGAAAAACTATGTTGAAAGATGTTAGTAGCAATGATGCAGACTAGCTCCATGATCTGAGGATTATCCTCATTGATGCACAGAAGAATTATGTCCTTGATGCACTGCTAGGTAACGTAGCTTTTGCAGGAGCAGATGCAGACGTTATGAACGTTTGACAAGCTCGGTATGATGACTACTTGATAGTTTAGTGCGCCATACTTTACGGCTTAGAACCGGGACTTCAAAAATGTTTTGAACGCCACAGAGCATATGAGATGTTCCAAGAGCTGAAATTGGTGTCTCAGACTCATGCCTGTGTTAAGAGGTATGAGACCTCTGACAAGTACTTTGCCTACAAGATGAAGGAGAATAGCTCAGCTAGTGAGCATGTGCTTAGAATGTCTGAGTACTACAATCACTTGAATCAAGTGGGAGTTAATCTTCCAGATAAGATAGTGATTGACAAAGTTCTCTGGTCACTATCACCAAGTTACTAGAACTTCGTGATGAACTATAATATGCAAGGGATAACGGAAACGATTCCCAATCTCTCCGCGATGCTGAAATTGGCGAAGGTAGAAATCAAGAAAAAGCATCAAGTGTTGATGGTTGACAAGACCACTAGTTTCAAGTAAAATGGCAAGGGAAAGAAAGGGAACTTCAAGAAGAATGGCAAGCAAATTGCCACTCCCGTGAGAAGCCCAAAGCTAGACCTAAGCCTGAAACTGAGTGCTTCTACTGGAAAGGGAATGGTCACTTGAAGCGGAACTACCCCAAATACTTGGCGGATAAGAAGGATGGCAAAGTGAACAAAAGTATATTTGATATACATGTTACTGATGTGTACTTTACTAGTGTTCATAGTAACCCCAGGGTATTTGATACCGGTTCAGTTACTAAGATTAGTAACTCGAAACAGGAGTTGCAAAATGAACAGAGACTAGTTAAGGGCAAGGTGACGATGTGTGTTGGAAATGATTCCAAGGTTGATAAGATCACCATCGCACACTCCTTTTATCTTCGGGATTAGTGTTGAACCTAAAATAAACGTTATTTGGTGTTTGCGTTGAGCATGAATATGATTGGATCATGTTTATTGCAATAGGGTTATTCATTTAAGTCAAAGAATAATTGTTGTTCTGTTTACATGAATAAAACCTTCTATGGTCATACACTTAATATAAATGGTTTATTGAATATCGATCGTAGTGATACACATATTCATAATATTGATGCCAAAAGATGCAAAGTTGATAATGATAGTGCAACATACTTGTGACACTGCTGCTTAGGTCATATTGGTGTAAAGCGCATGAAGAAACTCCATGCGGATGGACTTTTGGAATCACTTGATTATGAATCATTTGATGATTGCGAACCATGCCTCATGGGCAAGATGACTAAGACTCCGTTCTCCGGAACAATGGAGCGAGCCACTGACTTATTGGAAATAATACATACCGATGTGTGCGGTCCGATGAGTGTTGAGGCTCGCGGCAGGTATCGTTATTTTTTGTCCTTCACAGATGATTTGAGCAGATATGAGTATATCTACATAATGAAACATAAGTCTGAAACATTTGAAAAGTTCAAAGAATTTTAGAGTGAAGTGGAGAATCATCGTAACAAGAAAATAAAGTTTCTATGATCTGATCGTGGAGACGAAATATTTGAGTTACGAGTTTGACCTTCAGTTGAAACAATGTCAAATAGTTTCACAACTCACACCACCTGGAACACCACAGCGTAATGGTGTGTCCAAACGTCATAAACCGTACTGTATTAGATATGGTGCGATCTATGATGTCTCTTACCGATTTACCACTATCGTTTTGGGGTTATGCATTAGAGACAGCTACATTCACGTTAAATAGGGCACCATCTAAATCCGTTGAGACGACACCGTATAAACTATGGTTTGGCAAGAAACCAAAGATGTCGTTTCTTAAAGTTTGAGGTTGCGATGCATATGTGAAAAACTTGTTGGGGAACGTAGTAATTTCAAAAAAAATCCTACGCACACACAAGATCATGGTGATGCATAGCAACGAGAGGGGAGAGTGTTGTCTATGTACCCTCGTAGACCGTAAGCGGAAGCGTTATGACAACGCGGTTGATGTAGTCGTATGTCTTCATGATCGACCGATCCTAGTACCGAAGGTACGGCACCTCCGTGATCTGCACACGTTCGGCTCGGTGACGTCCCATGAACTCACGATCTAGCAGAGTGTCGAGGGAGAGCTTCGTCAGCACGACGACGTGATGACGATGATGATGATGCTACCAGAACAGGGCTTCGCCTAAGCACCTCTACGATATGACCGAGGTGGATTACGGTGGAGTGGGGCACCGCACACGGCTGGAAAACAACCACCTTGTGTGTCCTAGGGTGCCCCCTGCCCCCGTATATAAAGGAGCAAGGGGGGGCCCTAGTGGTGTGCCAAGGGAGGAGGAATCCTCCTCCTAGTAGGAGTAGGATTCCTCCTTCCCTAGTCGTACTAGGAGGAGAAGGGGAAGGAAGGAAGCAAGGGAGAGGAAGAGGAGAAGGAAAGGGGGGCGCCCCCTCCCTAGTCCAATTCGAACTCCCTATAGGGAGGGGGCGCGGTTGCCCCTTGTGGGCTGCCTCCCCTCTTCCCTATGGCCCAAAAAGGCCCAACCCCCCCCCGGGGGGGGGGGGGGTTCCGGTAACCCTCCGGCACTCCGGTTTTCTCCGAAATCACCCGGAACACTTCCGGTGTCTGAATATAGCCATCCAATATATCAATCTTTATGTCTCGACCATTTCGAGACTCCTCGTCATGTCCGTGATCATATCCGGGACTCCAAACTACCTTAGGTACATCAAAACACATAAACTCGTAATACCGATCATCACCGAATGTTAAGCCTGCGGACCCTGCGGGTTCGAGAACTATGTAGACATGACCAAGACACGTCTCCGATCAATAACCAATAGCGGAACCTGGATGTTCATATTGGATCCCACATATTCTACGAAGATCTTTATTGGTCAAACCGCATAACGATATACGTTGTTCCCTTTATTATCGGTGTGTTACTTGCCCGAGATTCGATCGTCGGTATCTCAATACCTAGTTCAATCTCGTTACCGACAAGTCTCTTTACTCGTTCCGTAATGCATCAACCCGCAACTAACTCATTAGTCACATTGCTTGCAAGGCTTATAGTGATGTGCATTGCCGAGAGGGCCCAGAGATACCTCTCCGATACTCGGAGTGACAAATCCTAATCTCGATCTATGCCAAGTCAACAAACACCATCGAAGACACCTGTAGAGCATCTTTATAGTCACCCAGTTACGTTGTGATGTTTGATAGCACACTAAGTGTTCCTCCGGTATTCGGGAGTTGCATGATCTCATAGTCATAGGAACATGTATAAGTTATGGAGAAAGTAATAGCAACAAACTAAACGATCATCGTGCTAAGCTAACGGATCAAGTCAATCACATCATTCTCTAATGATGTGATCCCGTTAATCAACTGACAACTCATTTCTATGGTTAGGAAACATAACCATCATTGATTCAACGAGCTAGTCAAGTAGAGGCATACTAGTGACACTTTGTTTGTCTATGTATTCACACATGTACTAAGTTTGTGGTTAATACAATTCTAGCATGAATAATAAACATTTATCATGATATAAGGAAATATAAATAATAACTTTATTATTGCCTCTAGGGCATATTTCCTTCAGTCTCCCACTTGCACTAAAGTCAATAATCTAGATTACATTGTAATGATTCTAACACCCATGGAGTCTTGGTGCTGATCATGTTTTGCTCGTGAGAGAGGCTTAGTCAACGGGTCTGCAACATTCAGATCCGTATGTATCTTGCAAATATCTATGTCTCCCTCCATGACTTGATTGCGGATGGAATTGAAGCGTCTCTTGATGTGCTTAGTTCTTTTGTGAAATCTGGATTCCTTTGCCAAGGCAGTTGCACCAGTATTGTCACAAAAGATTTTCATTGGAGCCGGTGCACTAGGTATGACACCTAGATCGGATATGAACTCCTTCGTCCAGACTCCTTCATTTGCTGCTTCCGAAGCAGCTATGTACTCCGCTTCACACTGATACATCTCCAACGTATCTATAATTTTTTATTGTTCCATGCTATTATATTATCAACCTTGGATGTTTTATATGCATTTATATGCTATTTTATATGATTTTTGGGACTAACCTATTAACCTAGAGCCCAGTGCCAGTTTTTGTTTTTCCCTTGTTTTTGAGTATCGCTGAAAAGGAATACCAAATGGAGTCCAATTGACGTGCCAATTTTTGATGATTTTTTATGGACCAAAAGAAATCCCCGGAGTAAAAGAGTTGGGCCAGAAGAGTCCCGGGCTGTCCACGAGGGTGGGGGGCACGCCCTACCCCCCTGGGCATGGGCCCTTATCTCGTGGACGATCCGGAGACCCCCCCTGACGTGAGACCTACGCCAAAAATTCCTATAAATACAGAAACCCCCAGAAATAAACCTAGATTGGGAGTTCCGCCGCCGCAAGCCTCTGTAGCCACCGAAAACCAATCTAGACCCGTTTCGGCACCCTGCTGGAGGGGGGAATCCCTCTCTGGTGGCCATCTTCATCATCCCGGCGCTCTCCATGACGAGGAGGGAGTAGTTCACCCTCGGGGCCGAGGGTATGTACCAGTAGCTATGTGTTTGATCTCTCTCTCTCTCGCTCTCTCGTGTTCTTGATTTGGCACGATCTTGATGTATTGCGAGCTTTGCTATTATAGTTGGATCTTATGATGTTTCTCGCCATCTACTCTCTTGTGATGGATTGAGTTTTCCCTTTGAAGTTATCTTATCGGATTGAGTCTTTAAGGATTTGGGAACACTTGATGTATGTATTGCATGTGCTTATCTGTGGTGACAATGGGATATCACGTGATCCACTTGATGTATGTTTTGGTGATCAACTTGCGAGTTCCATGACCTCGTGAACTTATGCATAGGGGTTGGCACACGTTTTCGTCTTAACTCTCTGGTAGAAACTTTGGGGCACTCTTTGAAGTTCTTTGTGTTGGTTGACTAGATGAATATGAGATTATGTGATGCATATCGTATAATCATACCCACGGATACTTGAGGTGACATTAGAGTATCTAGGTGACATTAGGGTTTTGGTTGATTTGCGTCTTAAGGTGTTATTCTAGTACAAACTCTAGGATAGATTGAACGGAAAGAATATCTTCGTGTTATTTTACTACAGACTCTTGAATAGATTGATCAGAAAGGATAACTTTGAGGTGGTTTCGTACCCTATAATAATCTCTTCGTTTGTTCTCCGCTATTAGTGACTTTGGAATGACTCTTTGTTGCATGTTGAGGGATTGTTATGTGATCCAATTATGTTATTATTGTTGAGAGAATTTGCACTAGTGAAAGTATGAACCCTAGGCCTTGTTTCCACGCATTGCAATACCGTTTACAGTTACCTTGCTGTTTTTATATTTTCAGATTACAAAAACCTATATCTACCATCCATATTGCACTTGTATCACCATCTCTTTGCCGAACTAGTGCACCTATACAATTTACCATTGTATTGGGTGTGTTGGGGACACAAGAGACTCTTTGTTATTTGGTTGCAGGGTTGTTTGAGAGAGACCATCTTCATCCTACGCCTTCCACGGATTGATAAACCTTAGGTCATCCACTTGAGGGAAATTTGCTGCTGTCCTACAAACCTCTGCACTTGGAGGCCCAACAACATCTACAAGAAGAAGGTTGTGTAGTAGACATCAAGCTCTTTTCTGGCGCCGTTGCCGGGGAGGTTAGCGCTTGAAGGTATATCTTTAGATCTTGCAATCCAATATTTTTGTTTCTTGTTTTATCACTAGTTTAGTCTATAAAATAAAAATAAAAAATGGAATTGAGGGTACCTCATATGCTTCATCTTTTTAATATCTTTCATGAAAATAAGGATTTCGATAATTGTGCCAAAATGCTAGAAGAAGAATGTATTAAAATGTTTGGCACTAAATCTTTGGATGATGAGCATGATTGCAATGTTGTTAGTATGAATTCTTTGAATATCCATGATACTAATAATGATTGCACTAGTCATGATGAAAATGTCTCTTATAAGCATCTCAATTTTTGTGGAGTGCATAGAGTTTGCAAGTACACACCAAATAGGGAAGATAGATTTTGCAAGAGGCATAAGTATTTAGAAACTAAATGGTTGCAAGAAAGGCTAGGTGTTTGTGCTAAAAATTTAAATTTTCTTAGCCATCCTTGTGAACTTTGCAATGAACTGAAGGAAATATGCCCTGGAGGCAATAATAAAGTTATTATTTATTTCCTTATATCATGATAAATGTTTATTATTCATGCTAGAATTGTATTAACCAGAAACATAATACATGTGTGAATATATATAGACAAACAGAGTGTCACTAGTATGCCTCTACTTGACTAGCTCGTTAATCAAAGATGGTTATGTTTCCTAACCATAGACATGAGTTCTCATTTGATTAACGGGATCACATCATTAGGAGAATGATGTGATTGACATGACCCATTCCATTAGCTTAGCACACGATCGTTTAGTATGTCGCTATTGCTTTCTTCATGACTTATACATGTTCCTATGACTATGAGATTATGCAACTCCCGTTTACCGGAGGAACACTTTGTGTGCTACCAAACGTCACAACATAACTGGGTGATTATAAATGTGCTCTACAGGTGTCTCCGAAGGTACTTGTTGGGTTGGCGTATTTCGAGATTAGGATTTGTCACTCCGATTGTCGGAGAGGTATCTCTGGGCCCTCTCGGTAATGCACATCACTTAAGCCTTGCAAGCATTGCAACTAATGAGTTAGTTGCGGGTTGATGTATTATGGAACGAGTAAAGAGACTTGCCGGTAACGAGATTGAACTAGGTATTGAGATACCGACGATCGAATCTCGGGCAAGTAACATACCGATGACAAAGGGAACAACGTATGTTTGTTATGCGGTCTGACCGATAAAGATCTTCGTAGAATATGTAGGAGCCAATATGAGCATCCAGGTTCCGCTATTGGTTATTGACCGGAGACGTGTCTCGGTCATGTCTACACAGTTCTCGAACCCGTAGGGTCCGCACGCTTAACGTTACGATGACAGTTTTATTATGAGTTTATGTGTTTTGATGTACCGAAGGTTGTTTGGAGTCCCGGATGTGACAACGGACATGACGAGGAGTCTCGAAATGGTCGAGACATGAAGATTGATATATTGGAAGCCTATGTTTGGATATCGGAAGTGTTCTGGGTGAAATAGTGATTTTAC
Organism: Triticum urartu; assembly: GCF_003073215.2. NCBI lineage: Eukaryota > Viridiplantae > Streptophyta > Magnoliopsida > Poales > Poaceae > Triticum > Triticum urartu. The sequence continues at coordinate 467,339,709 of NC_053027.1, forward strand.
CGGAGTACCGGAGGGGTTACCGGAACCCCCGGAGGCTATTGGGCCTTATGGGCCCAAGTGGAGGAAGAGGAGAGGCGGCCAAGGGGCAGCCGCGGGCCCCTCCCCTCCCCCCAAGTCCGAATTGGACAAGGAAGAGGAGAACCAGTTTTTGTTTTTACCCTGTTTTAGGGTTTTGAAGAAAAGGAAAACCAAACGGAGTCCAATTGACCTGAAACTTCACGGAACTCATTTTTGGAAGGAAAGAAGCCCAGAAGACTTGGAGTGCATGCCGAGGGATCTGCGAGGAGGTCACGAGGCAGGGGGGCCCGCCCACCCCCCTGGGCGCGCCCTCCACCCTCGTGAGCCCCTTGTGGCCCCCCTGACGTACTTCTTCCGCCTATATATCTCCATATACCCTAAAAACATCCAGGAGCACAATAGATCGGGAGTTCCGCCGCCAGAAGCCTCTGTAGCCACCGAAAACCAATCTAGACCCGTTCTGGCACCCTGCCGGAGGGGGCAATCCTTCTCCGGTGGCCATCTTCATCATCCCGGTGCTCTCCATGACGAGGAGGGAGTAGTACTCCCTCGGGGCTGAGGGTATGTACCAGTAGCTATGTGTTTGATCTCTCTCTCTCATGTTCTTGAGGTGATACGATCTTGATGTATCGCGAGCTTTGCTATTATATTTGGATCCTATGATGTTTCTTCCCCCCTCTACTCTCTTGTAATGAATTGAGTTTCCCCTTTGAAGTTGTAGCAACCAGACCTCAAACGGTCCAATCTCTGTGCTCCGGTGTCATCCCTGGATCAGTAATGCTGACACCACACAGTACTTGAAGGATTTATAACAGAGTAGCAATCACACACTTATTACATCGAGTGTCTCAAAAGAGAACTTATTACAATAAATATGGCTTAAAGCCATCTAATAACGATAACAGCGGAAGGCTTGGAAGATAAGTGAGTCCATCAACTCCAGCGGCATCACTGAGTATAGAAACACGACCTAAAGGCACCTTAATCGTCGTCTGAAAAGTCTGCAACATTAACGTTGCAGCCCGAAACGGGTCAGCACATGGAATATGCTGGCAATGTAACACATAGAGAATGATGGAATGAAATAAGATATTCTATATGCATATTTGGCTGGTGGAAAGCTCTATGGTTACAGTTTTTGCGTAAAGCCAATTTTTCCCTACTGCAAAGGAATAATTTTGTTTAACTATCATGGTAGTTGTTAAACATTGAGAATGGTTGACAGCATTCTCAATCCCAATTAAGCATCATCATTAAAAACCCAACAAAAATTAATTAGAGTAACATGATGAGATTCACATGATAATCCAGGTACTAGATACTCAAGATGTCCATAACTGGGGACACGGCTAACCATGATTAGTTTATACACTCTGCAAAGGTTTGCGCACTTTTCCCCACAAGACCTGATCTCCTCCGTTGGACTTCTCACACTACAGGGTGTTTGAGAAACGGATGACCGAGACATAGTCTTTCAGAAGCGCTAGCACCTTACGAACGGGTAGACCGTACCAACCTACATCCCCTACATCTGCTAGTCTACCACTGTAAGAGTTCGCACGACTTAGTCAACTATGCTAGAGCCCATAGTAGCTTGTGGCTGCACACGGAAGTTTCTAGCATGAATAATCTCATGATCCCTTTGAGCCTAGGTGGCGGTCCAAAAGAAAACAGGCAATCTCTGGAATACCCAGGTGCCTCAATCCACCCAGATGTGTGTTTAGGTTGCCACCTTAAATAAACCATTAATTAACAATCTCACATTTGTCATGGATACACTCACCCAATCCACGTCTACTAGCATAGCATGGCATAATAAACAAATGTAGGAGTAACTCCCAAAGGTTTGATAATAAACAGGTAATAGGTTCTACCTCAACTACTTCCCCAACCCACAATTTAATTAGATCCTAATCATGCAATGTGTGAGGATTGGTCTAATGCAATAAAACTGGGTAGTAGGAGGTATGATCAAAGTGTTACTTGCCTTGCTGATGATCCGTGAAACCTAGGGATTTGAAGTAGCAAGCGGCGCACTCCGGGTACTCTATCGCAAACAAACAAGCATACAGTAAGTACTCAACTAATGCACATGTAAAACTCAAACTAAAGATCTAACCAGAAAGTTCAACTTAAGAACTCCGGTTGACAAAAAGAACCAAAACGAACGAAGCAACGAAAGGCAAACGGCAAAAGAAACAAGCTTCGTTTACTATTCTGGATCTAGGGCATTTTTTTACTGTGGCAAAAACTTGTTTGAGTTGGTTAAACGGAAAGAGGGTTTCGAGACGAAACTCCAGGCGCCTGAATCGCCTGATTCTGATAAACGAGCGAAAAGTTAAACTAGAACGAACATCGGATCAGAGATCGCGATCGGAAAAACCGCGGATTTAAATCCGAGAAAAAGAAAAACGACGAACAGGTTAACAAATGAACGTTCGTTAATAGAAACTAAACGAAAAACGTGTTCGTTAAAATGAACGGACGAGTGGGCGCTCGCTAAATAAATAAACAGGAAAAAACCGATCTATTTATTAAAAAAACGAAAACTAGGGTTTTCTAAAAAAACGGATCGGTTTTTCTCAGAAAACCGGGCGGCAGGTGGCTACCTCGGCTCGGTCCGGCGGGGCTCCGGCGGGTCGGCGGCTATGCGGGGCGGCGGGGCGGTGGCGGCATGCGACGCAGGGAGGCGGCAGGCGGCGTGCGGCGCGGGTGACGGGGCGGCAGCAGCGGCGACTCGGGGCTCCAGGGGGGCCCGGGGGTGGCTATTTAAAGGAGGGGGTTGACTTGGGGAGGGGGTCGGCGGCGGCGAGGCGGCTCCGGCTCGGACTCCTCCCGAGTCCGGCGGGGAAGGCGGCGGTGGCTGGGCCGGCCTGGCTCGGCTCGGCCCTTGACCCAGTCGGGCGCGGGTCTCTTTTTTTTTAAAACAATTTCGCTGCGTCTAAAAAAATCTAGAAAAATAAATAAAAATCTAAAAATGCCAAAACAAATTTTCTCCGTCTAAATAAAATATTTAGAACATGATGAACATTTTTGGCCCTAAAATGCAGTTTTGAAAACGTGCAATTTTTCCTAAATTCAAATAAAATAGCAAATAAAACCAAAATAAAAACTTATTTGATTTTTTATTAAATCCTCAATATTTCTTTATTTTTGGGAAAGTCATTTTATTCCCTCTCTCATATTTTGATAATAGAAATAATTAAAGATAAAATAAATAAAATCAAACGATCCTATTTTCAAAATTTGAGAAAACTCAAATATGAAAATAACGAAATCCTCAACTCTCTCCGAGGGTCCTTGAGTTGCGTAGAATTTCTAGGATCCACCAAAAGCAATAAAATATGCTGTGCAATGATGATCTAATGTATAACATTCGAAATTGAAAATTTGGGATGTTACAAACCTACCCCCCTTAAGATGAATCTCGCCCTCGAGATTTGGGTTGGCTAGAAAATAGGTGAGGGTGGTCCTTCAACAATTCTTCCTCTCGCTCCCAGGTGGCTTCATCCTCCGTGTGGTGGCTCCACTGAACTTTGCAAAACTTGATAACCTTGCTGCGGGTGACTCGACTGGCATATTCTAGAATCTTGACTGGTTTCTCCTCATAGGTCAAATCACTGTCCAACTGAATTTCTTCCAGCGGCACTGTATCCCCCAGCGGTATGTCAGCCATCTCGGCGTGGCACTTCTTCAACTAGGAAACATGGAACATGTCGTGAACTCCTGATAATCCTTCAGGCAATTCCAACTTATAAGCTACTTCTCCCATACGCTCCATAACTTGGTATGGGCCTACAAAACGTGGCGCTAATTTTCCCTTAACTCCAAAGCGCTTAACTCCTCGAAGTGGTGATACTCGAAGATAAACTCGGTCTCTGACTTCGTAAACTGTCTCCTTGTGTTTTGAATCTGCGTAGCTCTTCTGCCTGGACTGGGCTACCTTGAGCCTATCGCGAATCAATTTCACTTTCTGTTCAGACTCCTTAATCAGATCCAGTCCAAATAACTGACAGTCTCCAACTTCATCCCAAGATAATGGGGTCCTGCACCTCCTTCCGTACAAGGCTTCGAAAGGGGCCATCTTCAAACTGGATTGATAACTATTGTTGTAAGAGAACTCTGCATATGGCAAATTCTTGTCACAACTAGATCTATAATCTAGCGCACAAGCTCTTAACATATCCTCCAAAATCTGATTGACTCTCTCGGTCTGTCCATCTGTCTGCGGATGGGAAGCTATACTAAACTCTAGTCTGGTACCCAAAGTTTCATGCAACTGATTCCAGAACTTTGAGGTAAATTGGGTTCCTCTATCTGATATAATGCTCTTTGGAACACCATGCAGACATACGATCCTGGTCATGTATATCTTTGCCAACTTTGCACTGGTATAGGTAGTCTTCACTGGAATGAAATGGGCTACCATTGTCAAACGATCAACTACAACCCATATTGAGTCATATCCTGAACGATTTCTGGGTAAACCCATAATAAAATCCATGCCTAACTTATCCCACTTCCATTCGAGTATCGGCAATGGCTGTAGCAATCCTGCTGGCTTCTGATGCTCTGCCTTTACTCTCTGACATACTTCACAAACTACTACATACTCCACAATATCCTTCTTCACATTCTGGTCCACCAGAAAGTATCCTTCAAATCCAAATACATTTTTGTATTTCCTGGGTGAATCGAATATGGTGAATCATGGGCCTCTTGCAGAATTAACTTCCTGATCTCCAAATCATTAGGCACATAAACACGGTCTTCAAACCATAAGGCATCGTGCTCATCTTCACAAAATCCCTTAGCTTTTCCTTTGCTCATTTTCTCCTTAATAGAGGCAATCTCCTTGTCAGTCCTTTGAGCTTCTCTGGTCTTATCCATCAAGGTAGACTGAATCTCCAATGCTGCTACATAGCCTCTCGGAACTATCTCCAAACGTAGCTCACGAAGATTTTCAGCTAACTCCCTTGGTAAATCTCCCGTCATTAAGGTGTTGACATGGCTTTTATGGCTCAACGTGTCAGCTACTACGTTAGCCTTTCCGGGGTGATAATGTAATCTCATATCATAATCCTTGATGAGTTCCAACCATCTTCTTTTCCTGAGATTCAACTCTTTCTGCGTGAAAATATACTTCAAACTCTTGTGATCCGTGTACACCTCACAATGGTTTCCAATGAGAAAATGTCTCCAAGTTTTCAATGCATGCACTACGGCTGCTAACTCCAAATCATGCAGAGCATAATTCAACTCATGAGGCTTAAGCTGTCGTGAGGCATAGGAAACAACTCTTCCTTCCTGCATAAGCACTGCTCCAAGTCCTTGATGTGAAGCGTCGCAATACACCTCATAATCCTTAGTCTGATCTGGCAAAATCAACACAGGTGATGTAACCAACCATTTCTTCAACTCCTGGAAACTGACCTCACGTTCCTCAGTCCATATGAACTTGGTATCCTTTTTCAACAACTCCGTCATAGACTTCGCAATATTTGAGAAATTCTCAATGAATCTCCGGTAGTATCCTGTGAGTCCAAGAAAACTCTGGATCTCTCCAACTGTTGTTGGGGCTTCCCAATTGGTCACGGTATCAACTTTAGTGGGATCTACTGCTATACCTTCTCCCGATATAACGTGTCCAAGAAATCCAACTTCCTTCAACCAAAACTCACATTTGCTAAACTTGGCATATAATTGATGTTCTCTGAGCTTTCCAAGTACCAAACGCAAATGCTCCTTATGCTCCCCTTCGTTCTTTGAGTAAACCAGGATATCATCAATGAACACTACAACGAACTTATCCAGAAACTCCATAAACACCTTGTTCATCATGTTCATGAAATATGCAGGTGCGTTAGTCAGACCAAATGACATAACGGTATACTCGTACAGCCCATACCTGGTGGTAAAAGCCGTCTTAGGTATATCCTGTTCTCGAATCTTCAACTGGTGGTATCCTGGTCGCAGATCGATCTTGGAAAATACCTTAGCTCCTTGCAATCGATCAAACAGATCATTGATCATCGGTAGTGGGTACTTGTTCTTGATGGTTACTTCATTCAATCCTCGATAATCAACAACCATCCTTAACGATCCATCCTTCTTTTCCACTAGAAGTACTGGCGATCCCCAAGGCAAAGAACTTGGGCGAATATAACCTTTATCCAGTAACTCCTTAATCTGCTTCTTAATCTCCACCAAATCCTTTGCGGGCATCCTATATGGTCTCTCTGATATTGGCCCTTTGCCTGGAAAAAGCTCAATCAAAAACTCAATATCTCTATCCGGTGGCATGCCTGGCAACTCCTCTGGAAATACATCAGGGAAATCCTTCACTATTGGTACTTCCTCCTGCACAACTCCTGTTAAACAATTTACTTGAGTCCTCTTTGGCACATGCCGTGATACATACTTGATCCTTCTTCCTTCTGGGGTGGTGAGCAAAATTGACTTTCTGGCACATTCAATATTCCCTTCATACTTCGACAACCAATCCATGCCTAATATCACATCCAATCCTTGAGATTCCAACACTATTAGGTCTGAGGGAAATACGTAGTTACCAATCCTTAATGGTAACCGATCACACCATAGGCTAGCCATATACTCTGCTCCAGGCGAGGTTACTAACATGGGTGACCTAAGGGCTTGGGTTGGCAGTTTATACTTATCCACAAATCCCCTTGATATGTATGAATGCGATGCACCAGTATCAAAAAGAACGAGTGCAGTAAATGACTTAACAAAAAACTTACCGATTACTGCATCCGGCTGCTCTTCAACCTCCTCCACGTCAACATGGTTCACCTGTCCCCTGTTGAAAGGGTTCGACTTCTTCCCAGAGCTTCCACTGCCATTTCCATTTTGGGATTCAGGACATTCGTTGGCATAATGTCCGGTCTTCTGGCACTTAAAGCAAGTGACTTGGCTCAGGTCTTTCTTGGCTGGGGTTGATGGGTTGGTGCGTGAGGGAGTCCTGGATTAAGGGGTCTTCGGACAGTCGGACTATATCCTTTGGCCGGACTGTTGGACTATGAAGATACAAGATTGAAGACTTTGTCTCGTGTCCGGATGGGACTCTACTTGGCGTGGAAGGCAAGCTAGGCAATACGTATATGGATATCTCCTCCTTTGTAACCGACCTTGTGTAACCCTAACCCTCTCCGGTGTCTATATAAACCAAAGGGTTTTAGTCCGTAGGACAACAATCACAACATACAATCATACCATAGGCTAGCTTCTAGGGTTTAGCCTCTCTGATCTCGTGGTAGATCTACTCTTGTACTACCCATATCATCAATATTAATCAAGCAGGACGTAGGGTTTTACCTCCATCAAGAGGGCCCGAACCTGGGTAAAACATCGTGTCCCCTGCCTCCTGTTACCATCCGGCCTAGACGCACAGTTCGGGACCCCCTACCCGAGATCCGCCGGTTTTGACACCGACATTGGTGCTTTCATTGAGAGTTCCGCTGTGCCGTCGCCACCGGGAAGGATGTCTCATCCCGTCTTTAAAGACGACACTATTGCCGAGGGAGCTTTGGCTATCAGCCAAACTCTCTGGCTAGGTGGTTTTCTTATGACCGCCTATTCGGCCGCTGCGCCGACGATGACTTCTCAGGGCATCGAAAGCAATCTTCACGTCAACTCGGAACTCGCCGAGCAGTTAGATCCAACGGAGCTCTCTTCCCTGAACGAGCTCTTGGATCGCATCGCCGCCCTGGGAGTCGCTACAGACTATGATCAGATTGGGCCTAAACCCAATCTGAGAGAGATCAACTCTCCCCAGGTCACCCATCACGTTGCAGTGGTGGAGGAACAACGCGGCAACCCTTCATCTATCTTAAGGACTAGCTATGTCCGGATTCCCGATCCCTCCAAGCCGGATACCCGCGGAGGGGAGGACGTCACTCAAGGCATGAACCTAGAATCAGGCAGCAGGCTAGATTTATCGAAAAACATCCAAGAATCCAAACTTTCGAGTTCGGAAACTCCTTGGCCCCTGAGTCTCAGATTGGGTAAGGATTCGGATTCGATTCCACCCACCCACCCAAACATACGCGATCTATCCCAAATTAGGCAAGAGCCCGAAGAAACAGTACACCATTACTGGGCCAGATTCCTCCTGGTCATGAATAGGATAAAGGACTGCTGCGAGGAAGACGCAATTTCATTCTTCTGCAATAATTGCACGGACAAGGGAATCCTCAACGCCATAAGTCGCCGTGAAATTACACGCTTTGCCGACTTGGTGTCTATAGTACGAAAGTACTGTGCGATGGAAAGCGCCTGGAAAACCAAAATAAAATTTTGGGATAATCCGGCCCTGAATACAAACCCAGTCCGAAATAAAAGGGTGCATTATCACAATACACCTGGGTTAACTACCAAAAAGCAAAAGCCCTCTATGGGGCAAGGAACCGTACTAGAGGGATGGCTCAACTGACCCTGCAAAATTCATAGTACAATGGATGCAGTACCAACGCACAGCCTTAGAGCATGTTGGATACTCCGGCAGGTGGACAAAAGTGGTGAGGATCTACTCCTCCCAAAAACCACAGAGCACCATCCCGTGGACAACAATACGGTGTTAACGGTCTTTGAGACCTTCGCGTCAAATAATAGACACAAGCGAACACTCCGCAGCATGGCCGAAATCTGCCACATAGCAGAAATAAATCCTTGGAGTGACACGGCTATTACCTTCAATGCCAGTGACGAACCCAAATTCCGAACAGCCCGAGCACCAGCCGCACTGGTTCTCAGTCCAATCATGGACGGCTTTCGACTCACCAAGGTACTCATGGACGGCGGCAGCGGATTAAACCTCATCTATGAGGAAACTCTTCAAAAGATGGAAATAGACTGGAGCCGCATTGAGCAAAGTAGCACAACCTTTAGAGGAATCATCCCCAGTCGGGAAGCACGCTGTGCTGGGAAAATCACACTAGATGTGGTATTCGGCACGCCGGATAATTACAGGTCCGAAGAAATTACATTCCAAGTAGCCCCGTTCAGCAGCGGATACCACGCTCTACTAGGGCGGGAGGCGTTTACAATCTTCCAAGCCATACCCCATTACGGGTACATGAAGCTCAAAATGCCCGGGCCCAACGGAATCATCACTCTTCCTAGTGATCCGGACATAGCACTCCGCGCCGAAAATAAGACAGCTGCACTGGCCCTCGAGGCACTATCCGAAGCCCTAGCGGCCGAGGAACTAACTGCGCTGCGCTCCACGGTGAACAGGGACGATGTGATACTCGATAAAAGATCCAAGTCCACCTCCTTTAAACCGGCGGATGAAATAGTCAAATTCCATGTCCATCCAACGGACCCTACAAAAACAACTTCCATCGGGGCACAATTAAACCCTGATGTCGACGCTGCACTACAAGAGTTCCTACGCGAGAACTGGGACATTTTTGGCTGGCATCCTTCAGACATGCCAGGAATCCCACGCAGGCTGACTGAGCACAACCTAAATATCCTAAAAGGATTCAAGCCAGTCAAGCAGGCTCTTTGACGTTTCTCCGAGCCTAAGAGACAAGCCATGGGAGAGGAACTAGCCAAGCTATTGGAGGCCGGATTCATCAGAGACATAAAACATCCGGACTGGCTAGCAAACCTAGTGATGGTACCAAAGAAGGACAAATCCTGGCGCTTGTGCGTCGATTTTAAGGACCTTAACAAGGCTTGCCCAAAGGACCCCTTCCCCCTCCCCCGCATCGATCAAATCATCGATGCTACCGCAGGACATGATTCATTGTGTTTCCTCGACGCATACTCCGGCTACCATCAAATTAAAATGGCGGAGCCAGACCAAGCCGCAACGACATTCATCACACCATACGACCCATTCTGCTTCAACACAATGCCCTTCGGGCTCAAAAACGCCGGCGCAACATATCAGCGCATGATTCAGACATGTCTGGCAAACCAGATCGACAAAATAGTGGAGGCATACGTGGATGACGTGGTCGTTAAAACTTTTCGGTGGGACATATGCTTTTAGGAATTGCAATAATATCAAGTTTCCTCTCTATGTGCTTAAAGCTTTGAAGTTATGCTTGTTTTACCCTCCTATGCTAGTTGACTATTGTTCCCATAAGTTGTTTGATCACAAAATCCCTATGCATAGGAAGTGGGTTAGACTTAAATGTGCTAGTCATATTCTTCATGATGCTCTCTTTAAGTTACAATTCTTATCCTTTATGTGAGCATCATTGAAATCATCATGCCTAGCTAGGGGCGTTAAACGATAGCGCTGGTTGGGAGGCAACCCAATTTTATTTTTATTCCTTGCCTTCTGTTCCTGTTTAGTAATAAATAATTCATCTAGCCTCTGTTTATATGTGGTTTTATTCTTTTAATTAGTGTTTTTGCCAAGTAGAACCTTTGGGAAGACTTGGGGAAAGTCTTTGCGATCATGCTGTAAAAAACAGAAACTTTAGCGCTCACGAGAACTACTGCCATTTTTATTTGGAGAGTGATATTTAGTTAATTCTTTTTGCAGATGATTAATAGATAAATTACTTAGGTCCAGCAATTTATTTTATAATTTTATGAGTTCCAGAAGTATAAGTTTGATCCAGATTACTACAGACTGTTCTGTTTTTGACAGATTCTGTTTTTCATCTATTGTTTGCTTATTTTGATGAATCTATGCGTAGTATCGGAGGGTATGAACCATAGATAAGTTGGAATACAGTAGATATTACACCAATATGAATTAAGAATGAGTTCATTACAGTACCTTGAAGTGGTGATTTATTTTCTTATACTAATGGAGCTTACGAGTTTTCTGTTAAGTTTTGTGTTGTGAAGTTTTCAAGTTTTGGGTAAGGATTCGATGGACTATGGAATAAGGAGTGGCAAGAGCCTAAGCTTGGGGATTACCAAGGCACCCCAAGTTAATATTCAAGGACAACCAAAAGCCTAAAGCTTGGGGATGCCCCGGAAGGCATCCCCTCTTTCGTCTTCGTTCATCGGTAACTTTACTTGGAGCTATATTTTTATTTACCACATGATATGTGTTTTGTTTGGAGCGTCAATTTATTTTGTTAGGATTTGCTTGATGTTATTTAGAACAATGTTTTGCATCTTTTATTTCAATAAAAGTGGCATTGAGCCTTTACTATGCCTATTTTAGAAGTCCACATGTTGCTGTTTGAAAACAGAAAGTTTACCGCTGTTGCAATAATTCCCTAGAAAAGTCAGAATGTATAAAATGTTTAAACCTTTTGCATATTAAGACATGATAAATTTACTACAGTGGGAATTTTCTTTAATAATTTTTGGAGCTAGGGAAGTATGGATGTTGCAGCATTCTTTACAGACTATCCTGTTTAGGCAGATTGCTGTTATGTTTGCATTGTTTGCATATGTTTGCTTCTTTAATGATTCTATTTGAGGATAGGACTATTAAATATGCAGAGGAATTTATTATGCAATGTTGAATAATAATTTTAGTGATTTGCTACAGTAGAGTATGATAAAGTTTTTGCAATGGTTTATACTAACTTATCTCACGAGTCCTTGTTGAGTTTTGTGTGGATGAAGCTTTTGAGATTTAGGGAGACCGTGATATGAGAGGAATTAAGGAGACACAAAATCTCAAGCTTGGGGATGCCCAAGGCATCCCAAGATAATATTTCAAGAAGTCTCAAGCATCTAAGCTTGGGGATGCCCCGGTTGGCATCCCACCTTTCTTCTTCAACAACTATCGGTTAGTTTCGGTTGATCCTAAGTTTTTGCTTCTTCACATGATGTTTGCTATTATTAGAATGTCATTTTAATTAGTTTTGCTTGCTGTTTGAATAAAATACCAAGATATGAAATTATTAAATGTAAGAGAGTCTTCACATAGTTGCATAATTATTCGACTACTCATTGCTCTTCACTTATATCTTTCGGAGTAGTTTGTCATTTGCTCTAGTGCTTCACTTATACCTTTTAGAGCATGGTGGTAGTTTTATTTTGAAGAAATAGATGAACTCTCATTCTTCACTCTTATTATTTTGAGACTCTTAAATAGCATGGTAATTTTCTGAAAATCCTAATATGCTAGGTATACAAAATTAGTAAAAACTTTCATATAGAGTATTGAATACTAAGAGAAGTTTGATGCTTGATGATTGTTTTGAGGTATGGAGGTAATAATATCAAAGTCGTGCTAGTTGAGTAGTTGTGAATTTGAGGAATACTTGTGTTGAAGTTTGCAAGTCCCGTAGCATGCACGCATGGTAAACATTATGTAACAAATTTGAAAGATGAGGTGTTATTTGATTGTCCTCCTTATGAGTGGCGGTCGGGGACGATCGATGGTCTTTTCCTACCAATCTATCCCCCTAGGAGCATGCGCGTAGTGCCGAGGTTTTTGATGACTTGTAGATTTTTGCAATAAGTATGTGAGTTCTTTATGACTAATGTTGAGTCCATGGATTATACGCACTCTCACCCTTCCATCATTGCTAGCCTCTTCGGTACCGTGCATTGCCCTTTCTCACATTGAGAGTTGGTGCAAACTTCGCCGGTGCATCCAAACCCCGTGATATGATACACTCTTTCACACATAAACCTCCTTATATCTTCCTCAAAACAGCCACCATACCTACCTATTATGGCATTTCCATAGCCATTCCGAGATATATTGCCATGCAACTTTCCATCATTCCGTTCATCATGACACATTCATCATTGTCATATTGCTTAGCATGATCATGTAGTTGACATAGTATTTGTGGCAAAGCCACCATTCATAATTCTTTCATACTTGTCACTCTTGATTCATTGCATATCCCGGTACACCGCCGGAGGCATCCATATAGAGTCATACTTTGTTCTAGTATCGAGTTGTAATCATTGAGTTGTAAATAAATAGAAGTGTGATGATCATCATTCAATAGAGCATTGTGCCAAAAAAAAGAGAAAGGCCAAATAAAAAAAGAAGGCCCCCCCAAAAAAGAGAAAATAAATAAAAAGGGGCAATGCTACTATCCTTTTTTCCACACTTGTGCTTCAAAGTAGCACCATGTTCTTCATATAGAGAGTCTCTTGAGTTATCACTTTCATATACTAGTGGGAATTTTCATTATAGAACTTGGCTTGTATATTCCAACAATGGGCCTCCTCAAGTGCCCTAGGTCTTCATGAGCAAGCAAGTTGGATGCACACCCAGTAGTTTCTTTTGTTGAGCTTTCATACATTTATAGCTCTAGTGCATCCGTTGCATGGCAATCCCTACTCCTTGCATTAACATCAATCGGTGGGCATCTCCATAGCCCATTGATTAGCCTCGTTGATGTGAGACTTCTCCTTTTTGTCTTCTCCACATAACCCCCCTCATTATATTCTATTCCACCCATAGTGCTATATCCATGGCTCGCGCTTATGTATTGCGTGAAAGTTTATGAGTTTGAGATTACTAAAGTATGAAACAATTGCTTGGCTTGTCATCGGGGTTGTGCATGATGAGAGCATTCTTGTGTGATGGAAATGAAACATGACTAAACTATATGATTTTGTAGTGATGAACTTTCTTTGGCCATGTCATTTTGAGAAGACATAATTGCTTAGTTAGTATGCTTGAAGTATTATCATTTTTATGTCAATATGAACTTTTGTCTTGAATCTTTCGGATCTGAATATTCATGCCACAATTAAGAAGAATTACATTGAAATTATGCCAAGTAGCACTCCGCATCAAAAGTTCTGTTTTTATCATTTACCTACTCGAGGACGAGCAGGAATTAAGCTTGGGGATGCTGATACGTCTCCAACGTATCTATAATTTTTGATTGCTCCATGCTATATTATTTACTGTTTTGAATGTTTATGGGCTTTATTATACACTTTTATATCATTTTTGGGACTAACCTATTAACCCAGAGCCTAGTGCCAATTTCTGTTTTTACCCTATTTAGGGTTTCGAAGAAAAGGAAAACCAAAGGGAGTCCAATTGACCTGAAACTTCACGGAACTCATTTTTGGAAGGAAAGAAGCCCAGAAGACTTGGAGTGCACGCCGGGGGATCTGCGAGGAGGTCACGAGGCAGGGGGGGCGCGCCCACCCCCTATGCGCGCCCTCCACCCTCGTGAGCCCCTCGTGGCCCCCCTGACGTACTTCTTCCGCCTATATATCTCCATATACCCTAAAAACATCCGGGAGCACAATAGATCGGGAGTTCCGCCGCCAGAAGCCTCTGTAGCCACCGATAACCAATCTAGACCCGTTCCGGCACCCTGCCGGAGGGGGCAATCCTTCTCCGGTGGCCATCTTCATCATCTCGGTGCTCTCCATGACGAGGAGGGAGTAGTTCTCCCTCGAGGCTGAGGGTATGTACCAGTAGCTATGTGTTTGATCTCTCTCTCTCTCTCTCGTGTTCTTGAGGTGATACGATCTTGATGTATCGCGAGCTTTGCTATTATATTTGGATCCTATGATGTTTCTTCCCCCCTCTACTCTCTTGTAATGAATTGAGTTTCCCCTTTGAAGTTATCTTATCGGATTGAGTCTTTAAAGATTTAAGAACACTTGATGTATGTCTTGCCGTGGGTATCTGTGGTGACAATGGGATACCACGTGATTTACTTGATGTATGTTTTGGTGATCAACTTGCGGGTTTCGCCCATGAACCTATGCATAGGGGTTGGCACACGTTTTCGTCGTGATTCTCCGGTAGAAACTTTGGGGCACTCTTTGAGGTCCTTTGTGTTGGTTGAATAGATGAATCTGAGATTGTGTGATGCATATCGTATAATCATACCCACGGATACTTGAGGTGACATTGGAGTATCTAGGTGACATTAGGGTTTTGGTTGATTTGTGTCTTAAGGTGTTATTCTAGTACGAACTCTAGGGCTGTTTGTGACACCTATAGGAATAGCCCAACGGATTGATTGGAAAGAATAACTTTGAGGTGGTTTCGTACCCTACCATAATCTCTTCGTTCGTTCTCCGCTATTAGTGACTTTGGAGTGACTCTTTGTTGCATGTTGAGGGATAGTTATGTGATCCAATTATGTTAGTATTGTTGAGGGAACTTACACTAGCGAAAGTATGAACCCTAGGCCTTGTTTCCACACATTGCAATACCGTTTACGCTCACTTTTATCATTATTTACCTTGCTGTTTTTATTATTTCAGATTACAAATACCTTTATCTACTATCCATATACCACTTGTTTCACCATCTCTTCACCGAACTAGTGCACCTATACAGTTTACCATTGTATTGGGTGTGTTGGGGACACAAGAGACTCTTTGTTATTTGGTTGCAGGGTTGCTTGAGAGAGACCATCTTCATCCTACGCCTCCTACGGATTGATAAACCTTAGGTCATCCACTTGAGGGAAATTTGCTACTATCCTACAAACCTCTGCACTTGGAGGCCCAACAACGTCTACAAGAAGAAGGTTGTGTAGTAGACATCAACCAGCATGTCATACTTTGGTTTGGCGGTATTGTTGGATGAAGCAGCCCGGACCGACATTACGCGTACGCTTACGCGAGACTGGTTCTACCGACGTGCTTTGCACACAGGTGGTTGGCGGGTGTCAGTTTCTCCAACTTTAGTTGAACCGAGTGTGGCTACAGCCGGTCCTTGCGAAGGTTAAAACAACACCAACTTGACAAACTATCGTTGTGGTTTTTGATGCGTAGGTAAGAACGATTCTTGCTAAGCCCGTAGCAGCCACTAAAACTTGCAACAACAAAGTAGAGGACGTCTAACTTGTTTTTGCAGGGCATGTTGTGATGTGATATGGTCAAGACATGATGCTAAATTTTATTGTATGAGATGATCATGTTTTGTAACCGAGTTATCGGCAACTGGCAGGAGCCATATGGTTGTCGCTTTATTGTATGCAATGCAATCGCCCTGTAATGCTTTACTTTATCACTAAGCGGTAGTGATAGTCGTAGAAGCATAAGATTGGCGAGACGACAACGATGCTACGATGGAGATCAAGGTGTCGCGCCGGTGACGATGGTGATCATGATGGTGCTTCGGAGATGGAGATCACAAGCACAAGATGATGATGGCCATATCATATCACTTATATTGATTGCATGTGATGTTTATCTTTTATGCATCTTATCTTGCTTTGATTGGCGGCAGCATTATAAGATGATCTCTCACTAAATTTCAAGATAAAAGTGTTCTCCCTGTGTATGCACCGTTGCCAAAGTTCGTCGTGCCCAGACACCACGTGATGATCGGGTGTGATAAGCTCTACGTCCATCTACAACGGGTGCAAGCCAGTTTTGCACACGCAGAATACTCAGGTAAACTTGATGAGCCTAGCATATGCAAATATGGCCTCGGAACACTGAGACCGAAAGGTCGAGCGTGAATCATATAGTAGATATGATCAACATAGTGATGTTCACCATTGGAAGCTACTCCATTTCACGTGATGATCGGTTATGGTTTAGTTGATTTGGATCACGTGATCACTTAGAGGATTAGAGGGATGTCTTTCTAAGTGGGAGTTCTTAAGTAATATGATTAATTGAACTTAAATTTATCATGAACTTAGTACCTGATAGTATCTTGCTTGTCTATGTGGTTTGTAGATAGATGGCCCGTGCTGTTGTTCCGTTGAATTTTAATGCGTTCCTTGAGAAAGCAAAGTTGAAAGATGATGGTAGCAATTACACGGACTGGGTCCATAACTTGAGGATTATCTTCATTGCTGCACAGAAGTGTTACGTCCTGGAAGCACCGCTGGGTGTACCACCTGCGCCAGCAACTGCAGACATTGTGAATGCCTGGCAGTCGCGTGTTGATGACTACTCGATAGTTCAGTGTGCCATGCTTTACGGCTTAGAACCGGGACTTCAACGGCGTTTTAAACGTCATGGGGCATATGAGATGTTCCAGGAGTTAAAGTTAATATTCCAGAAGAATGCCCGGATTGAGAGATATGAAGTCTCCAATAAGTTCTATAGCTGCAAGATGGAGGAGAATAGTTCTGTCAGTGAGCATATACTCAAGATGTCTGGGTATTGTAATCACTTGATTCAACTGGGAGTTAATCTTCCAGATGATAGCGTCATTGACAGAATTCTCCAATCACTTCCACCTAGCTACAAGAGCTTCATGATGAACTATAATATGCAAGGGATGGATAAGACAATTCCCGAGCTCTTCGCAATGCTAAAGGCTGTGGAGGTAGAAATCAAGAAGGAGCATCAAGTGTTGATGGTCAACAAGACCACTAGTTTCAAGAAAAAGGGCAAAGGGAAGAAGAAGGGGAACTTCAAGAAGAACAGCAAGCAAGTTGCTGCTCAGGAGAAGAAACCCAAGTCTGGACCTAAGCCTGAAACTGAGTGCTTCTACTGCAAGTAGACTGGTCACTGGAAGCGGAACTGCCCCAAGTATTTGGCAGATAAGAAGGATGGCAAGGTGAACAAAGGTATATGTGATATACATGTTATTGATGTGTACCTTACTAGAGCTCGCAGTAGCACCTGGGTATTTGATACTGGTTCTGTTGCTAATATTTGCAACTCGAAACAGGGACTATGGATTAAGTGAACACTGGCAAAGGATGAGGTGACGATGCGCGTGGGAAATGGTTCCAAAGTCGATGTAATCGCGGTCGGCACGCTACCTCTACATCTACCTTCGGGATTAGTATTAGACCTAAATAATTGTTATTTGGTGCCAGCGTTGAGCATGAACATTATATCTGGATCTTGTTTGACGCGAGATGGTTATTCATTTAAATCAGAGAATAATGGTTGTTCTATTTATATGAGTAATATCTTTTATGGTCATGCACCCTTGAAGAGTGGTCTATTTTGATGAAACTCGATAGTAGTGATACACATATTCATAATGTTGAAGCCAAAAGATGCAGAGTTGATAATGATAGTGCAATTATTTGTGGCACTGTCGTTTAGGTCATATCAGTGTAAAGCGCATGAAGAAACTCCATACTGATGGACTTTTGGAACCACTTGATTATGAATCACTTGGTACTTGCGAACCGTGCCTCATGGGCAAGATGACTAAAATGCCGTTCTCCGGTACTATGGAGAGAGCAACAAATTTGTTGGAAATCATACATACAGATGTATGTGGTCTGATGAATGTTGAGGCTCATGGCAGATATCGTTATTTTCTCACCTTAATAGATGATTTAAGAAGATATGGGTATATCTACTTGATGAAGCATAAATCTGGAACATTTGAAAAGTTCAAAGAATTTCAGAGTGAAGTTGAAAATCATCGTAACAAGAAAATAAAGTTTCTATGATCTGATCATGGAGGAGAATATTTGAGTTACGAGTTTGGTCTACATTTGAAACAATGCAGAATAGTTTCGCAACTCACGCCACCCGGAACACCACAGCATAATGGTGTGTCCGAACGTCGTAATCGCACTTTACTTGATATGGTGCGATCTATGATGTCTCTTACAGATTTACCGCTATCGTTTTGGGGTTATGCTTTAGAGACGACCGCATTCACGTTAAATAGGGCACCATCAAAATCCGTTGAGACGACGCCTTATGAACTGTGGTTTGGCAAGAAACCAAAGTTGTCGTTTCTTAAAGTTTGGGGCTGCGATGCTTATGTGAAAAAGCTTCAACCTGATAAGCTCGAACCCAAATCGGAGAAATGTGTCTTCATAGGATACCCAAAGGAGACTGTTGGGTACACCTTCTATCACAGATCCGATGGCAAGACATTCGTTGCTAAGAATGGATCCTTTCTAGAGAAGGAGTTTGTCTCGAAAGAAGTGAGTGGGACGAAAGTAGAACTTGATGAGGTAACTGTACCTGCTCCCTGATTGGAAAGTAGTTCATCACAGAAACCGGTTTCTATGACACCTACACCAAATAGTGAGGAAGTTAATGATGATGATCATGAAACTTTAGATCAAGTTGCTACTGAACCTCGTAGATCAACCAGAGTAAGATCCGCACCAGAGTGGTACGGTAATCCTATTCTGGAAGTCATGCTACTAGATCATGATGAACCTACGAACTATGAAGAAGCGACGGTGAGCCCAGATTCCGCAAAATGGCTTGAAGCCATGAAATCTGAGATGGGATCCTTGTATGAGAACAAAGTGTGGACTTTGGTTTACTAGCCCGTTGATCGGCAAGCAATTGAGAATAAATGGATCTTCAAGAAGAAGACTGACGCTGACGGTAATGTTACTGTCTACAAAGCTCGACTTGTTGCGAAAGGTTTTCGACAAGTTCAAGGGATTGACTACGATGAGACCTTCTCACCCGTAGCGATGCTTAAGTCTGTCCGAATCATCTTAGCAATTGCCGCGTTTTATGATTATGAAATATGGCAGATGGATGTCAAAACTGCATTCTTGAATGGATTTCTGGAAGAAGAGTTGTATATGATGCAACCGGAAGGTTTTGTCGATCCAAATGGAGCTAACAAAGTGTGCAAGCTCCAATGATCCATTTATGGACTGGTGCAAGCCTCTCGGAGTTGGAATAAACGCTTTGATAGTGTGATCAAAGCATTTGGTTTTATACAGACTTTTGGAGAAGCATGTATTTACAAGAAAGTGAGTGGGAGCTCTATAGCATTTATGATATTATATGTGGATGACATATTGCTAATTGGAAATGATATAGAATTTCTGGATAGCATAAAGGGATACTTGAATAAGAGTTTTTCAATGAAAGACCTCGGTGAAGCTGCTTATATAATGGGCATTAAGATCTATAGAGATAGATCAAGACGCTTAATTGGACTTTCACAAAGCACATACCTTGACAAAGTTTTGAAGAAGTTCAAAATGGATCAAGCAAAGAAAGGGTTCTTGCCTGTGTTACAAGGTGTGAAGTTGAGTAAGACTCAATGCCCGACCGCTGCAGAAGATAGAGAGAAAATGAAAGATGTTCCATATGCTTCAGCCATAGGCTCTATCATGTATGCAATGTTGTGTACCAGACCTGATGTGTGCCTTGCTATAAGTCTAGCAGGGAGGTACCAAAGTAATCCAAGAGTGGATCACTGGGCAGCGGTCAAGAACATCCTGAAGTACCTGAAAAGGACTAAGGATATCTTTCTCGCTTATGGAGGTGACAAAGAGCTCATCGTAAATGGTTACGTTGATGCAAGCTTTGACACTGATCCGGACGATTCTAAATCACAAACCGGATACGTGTTTACATTAAACGGTGGAGCTGTTAGTTGGTGCAGTTCTAAACAAAGCGTCGTGGCAGGATCTACGTATGAAGCGGAGTACATAGCTGCTTCGGAAGCAGCAAATGAAGGAGTCTGGATGAAGGAGTTCATATCCGATCTAGGTGTCATACCTAGTGCATCGGGTCCAATGAAAATCTTTTGTGACAATACTGGAGCAATTGCCTTAGCGAAGGAATCCAGATTTCACAAGAGAACCAAGCACATCAAGAGACGCTTCAATTCCATCCGGGATCTAGTCCAGGTGAGAGACATAGAAATTTGCAAGATACAGACAGATCTGAATGTTGCAGACCTGTTGACTAAGCCTCTTCCACGAGCAAAACATGATCAACACCAAAGCTCCATGGGTGTTAGAATCATTACTGTGTAATCTAGATTATTGACTCTAGTGCAAGTGGGAGACTGAAGGAAATATGCCCTAGAGGCAATAATAAATTTATTATTTATTTCCTTATATCATGATAAATGTTTATTATTCATGCTAGAATTGTATTAACCAGAAACATAATACATGTGTGAATATATAGACAAACAGAGTGTCACTAGTATGCCTCTACTTGACTAGCTCATTAATCAAAGATGGTTATGTTTCCTAACCATAGACATGAGTTGTCATTTGATTAACGGGATCACATCATTAGGAGAATGATGTGATTGACATGACCCATTCCGTTAGCTTAGCACACGATCATTTAGTATGTTGCTATTGCTTTCTTCATGACTTATACATGTTCCTATGACCATGAGATTATGCAACTCCCGTTTACCGGAGGAACACTTTGTGTGCTACCAAACATCACAACGTAACTGGGTGATTATAAAGGTGCTCTACAGGTGTCTCCGAAGGTACTTGTTGGGTTGGCATATTTCGAGATTAGGATTTGTCACTCCGATTGTCGGAGAGGTATCTCTAGGCCCTCTCGGTAATGCACATCACTTAAGCCTTGCAAGCATTGCAACTAATGAGTTAGTTGCGGGATGATGTATTACGGAACGATTAAAGAGACTTGCCGGTAACGAGATTGAACTAGGTATTGAGATACCGACGATCGAATCTCGGGCAAGTAACATACCAATGACAAAGGGAACAACGTATGTTGTTATGCGGTCTGACCGATAAAGATCTTCGTAGAATATGTAGGAACCAATATGAGCATCCAGGTTCCGCTATTGGTTATTGAACGGAGACATGTGTCGGTCATGTCTACATAGTTCTCGAACCCGTAGGGTCCGCACGCTTAACGTTACGATGATAGTTTTATTATGAGTTTATGTGTTTTGATGTACCTATGGTTGTTTAGAGTCCCGGATGTGATCACAGACATGACGAGGAGTCTCGAAATGGTCGAGACATGAATATTGATATATTGGAAGACTATGTTTGGATATCGGAAGTGTTTCGGGTGAAATAGTGATTTTACCTGAGTATCGGAGGGGTTACCGGAACCCCCCGGAGGCTATTGGGCCTTATGGGCCCAAGTGGAGGAAGAGGAGAGGCGTCCAAGGGGCAGCCACGCGCCCCTCCCCTCCCCCAAGTCCGAATTGGACAAGGAGGGGGGGGGCTCCCCCCTTTCCTTTCCCCTCTCTCCTCCTTCCCCCCAAGTCCTAATCCAACTAGGAAAAAGGAGGGGAGTCCTACTCCCGGTTGGAGTAGGACTCCTCCGGCGCGCCCTCTCCCCTAGCCGGCCGCACCCCCTTGCTCCTTTATATACGGGGGCAGGGGCACCCCAGAGACACAACAATTGATCATTGATCTCTTAGCCGTGTGCGGTGCTCCCCTCCAACATAGTCCACCTCGATAATACTGCAGCAGTGCTTAGGCGAAGCCCTGCGTTGGTAGAACATCAACATCGTCACCACGCCGTCATGCTGACGAAACTCTCCCTCAACACTCGGCTGGATCGGAGTTCGAGGGACGTCATCGGGCTGAACGTGTGCTGAACTCGGAGGTGCCGTACGTTCGGTACTTGATCGGCCAGATCGTGAAGATGTACGACTACATCAACCACGTTGTGCTAACGCTTCCGCTTTCGGTCTACGAGGGTACGTGGACAACACTCTCCCCTCTCGTTGCTATGCATCACCATGATCTTGCGTGTGCGTAGGAAAATTTTGAAATTACTATGTTCCCCAACATGAACATGGTCATTTAAATATCCATTGCAAATTGTTTCATGATCGAATCGTGTCCAAAAATTGTGATGACTTGATTTCCCTTGCGCATCATAATGAACGTAGTTTGCTTCTGGGTTATGAAGAAATGAAATGTATAATTAAGGATATTCCAGAATTTGCCCTCGATAATGTTCTTGATTTTGATCTAGAGGAAATTTATATGTATTGCGCAGTGAATTGCATTGAAAATCCTTATATTGCAATTTACATAAAGACAAGAAAACAAATAGAATATGGAGAGAATACTAATGAAAGGGAAGAGACTTCCCAATATCCTCCTATTATTTCTTATGATGAATCAGGTAACGAGGAGGAGCCTTCTATTCAACCAATCTCATTAATAAGGAGCTCCAAAAGGAGGATTGAACCCACACATGATGTGAAGAAGAGAAAGAAAAGACGGAGAAGCAAAGGTAAAAAGGTATCTCTCCCAAATGATGTTGCTCCTATTACTCATCGTGATGATGATAATTGTTATACTATTGGTGCTATCCATACTATTAATGACGAGAGTGATTATGCTTATGATATGAAAAGGCCCAAGCTTGGGGATGCTATGTTTGATGAGAATGACATGTTTGAGAATTTATTTGATGCAATTAATGTTTGTCCCAAGCTTGGGGATGCTATGTTTCATGAAGATGATATATTTAACCTCCCGAGTTTTGATATGCAAATTTATTATGATGATAGCATGCGTGTTACATCCCAAATTTTCAATTTGGAATGTTATACATTAGATCATCAATGCATATCATACTATATTTGCTTTTAGTTTTGATCCTAGAAATTCTACGCAACTCAAGGACCCACGGAGAGAGTTGGGGATTTCATTATTTTCATATTTGAGTTTTCTCAAATTTTGAGAATAGGATCATTTGATTTTAATTATTTTATCATCAATTATTTCTATTACAAAAATATGAGAGAGGGAATAAAATGACTTTCCCAAAATAGAGAAATATTGAGGATTTAATAATAAAATCAAATAAGATTTTATTTCAGAGTTTTCGATATTTTATTTGAATTTAGGAAAAATGTGCGTTTTTCAAAATTGCATTTAGGCCCCAAATAAATGTTCATCCTGTGCGGCTTGATTTTAAAAGCCGGGGAAAATTTATTTCGGGATTTTTGGAGTCCGCTTAGTATTTCTTTTATTTGTTTTTATGCGTGGAATTATTTAAAAAAACCCGAACCGACTTCGGGCCGTACCCGAGCGGGACTCCGCCCGGGGGCAGCCTTCAAATAGCGCCGCCTCGAGCCGCCCCAGCCCATCAGCGCCGCCGCCAGCCCACCCGCGCCCGAAACCCTAACCCTAGCCGCGCGCCGCGCGCCGCCGCCGGACCCGCCGCCCGAGGTCAACCTCGTTTTCGCCGCTCGGTTTTCTTAAAAAAACCGCGGTTTATATTTTTTTGTTTCGTTTTTTAGATCGGTTTTTTCAGTTTATTTATTTAGCGAGCGTTCGCTCGTTCGTTCCTTTTAACGAACGTTCGTCGTTCTTCTTTTCTCGGATTAAATCCGCGATTTTTCTGATCGCGATTTCTGATCTGATATTCGTTTTAGTATAACTTTTTGCTCGTTTATCGAAATCAGGCGATTCAAGCGCCTGGAGTTTCGTCTCGAAACCCTCTATCCATTTAACCAACTTAAACAAATTTTTGCTTCTGTAAAATTTGACTTAGATTCAGATTAGTAGAATGAAGTTTGTTTCTTTCGCCGTTTGACTTTCGTTGTTTCGTTTGATTTGATTCTTTTTGCAAACCAGAGTTCTTAAGTTGAACTTTCTGGTTAGATCTCTTATTTGAGTTTTACCTGTGCATTAGATGAATACTTATTGTATGCTTGTTTGTTCGTCTGCGATATAATACCCGGAGTGCGCCGCCTGTTACTTCGAATCTCTAGGATTCGTGGATCATCAGCAAGGCAAGTAACACTTTGATCATACCTCTTTACTACCCAGTTTTATTGCATTAGATCAATCCTCAAACATTGCATGATTATGATCTAATTAAAATATGGGATGGGAAGTAGTTGAGGTAGTACCTATTACTTGTTGTATTATCAAACCTTTGGGAGTTACTTCTACGTTTGCCTATTATGCCATGCTATGCTAGTAGACGTGGATTGGGTGAGTGATATCCATGACAGATGTGAGTTTTTTAATTAATGGTTTATCTAAGGTGGCAACTTAAACACACATCTGGGTGGATTGAGGTACCTAGGTATTCCAGGATTGCCTGTTGTTTTTCTTTATGGACCGCCACCCAGGCCCAAAGGGATCATGAGATTTTTCATACTAGAAACTTCCGTGTGCAGCCACAAGCTATTATGGGCTCTAGCTTAGTTGATTAAGTCGTGCGAACTCTTACAGGGTAGACTAGCAGATGTATGGGAAAGTAGGTGTAACGGTCTATCCATCGTAAGGTGCTAGCGCTTCTGAAAGACTATGTCTCGGTCATCCGTCTTCTCAAACACCATGTAGTGCGAGAAACCAAACGGAGGCGATCGAGTCTTGTGGGGAAAAGTGCGCGAACCTCTGCAGAGTGTATAAACTAATCATGATTAGGCGTGTCCCCGGTTATGGACATCTTGAGTATCTAGTACCTGGATTATCATGTGAATCTCAACATGTTACTCTATAATTTAATTTCTTTGGGTTTTGTTTAATGATGATGCTTAATTGGGATTGAGAATGCTGTCAACCATTCTCAATGTTTAACAACTACCATGATAGTTAAATGAAATTTATTCCTTTGCAGTAGGGAAAAATTGGCTTTATGCAAAACTATAACCATAGAGATTTCCACCAGCCAAATATGCATATAGAATAGCCTGTTTCATTCCATTACTCTCTATGTGTTACTTTGCCAGCATATTCCATGTGCTGACCCGTTTCGGGCTGCAATGTTAATGTTGCAGACTTTTCAGACGATGATTAAGGAGTTTTAGGTCGTGGTTCTATACTCAGTGATGCCGTTGGAGTTGATGGACTCACTTATCTTCCAAGCCTTCCGCTGTTATCGTTATTAGATGGCCTTAAGCCATATTTATTATAATAAGCTCTCTTTTGAGACATTCGATGTGAGTGTGTGATTGCTACTCTGTTATAAATCCTTCAAGTACTGTGTGGTGTCAGCATTACTAATCCAGGGATGACACCTGAGCAAAGAGATCAGACTGTTTGAGGTCTGGTCGCTACAAATATGGTATCAAAGCACATGCTGACTATAGGACACGACCACTACGCTAAAGACCTAGATCACTATTCACTCTCTTCTCTTCTGACCTCTCATCTTTTCTACTCTTTAGGATGGCGGATGCAAGGAACAAGTTCAAGCAACCGGATTAAGATACACCCTTTGGACGTCACCTGAAGGAAGTCACTAGATACCTGAATATAGGAGTACCAAGCTTCATCGGAACCTACAACGCCACTTTACCTGAAGAAGAGCGCTGGATGATTCAAGTTCAAGTTCCAGGAAGGATGTTCATGCCAGTCACTGAGCCCATAGAGTTTTCTTTTGATGCACCAACTTGGAGTCTAGGAAAGAGCATGGCAGCTCACATCGCCATGGGATGCATTGGAGAAGTCTACCGCAATGATCTCAAGGATACTATCTACCAGATTTGTGGACGCCGAGATGAGCTCTGGGAGATGATCAGCACCAGAAAGGATAGATCAATTGCAGCTTTTATCCAGGAGTTAAACCAGTACATCGACGTCAGGAGAACCAGATGTGCGCCGACATGATAGACCTGAAGAAGGCAAGGACAAGAATCAAGGAACTGGAGGAAGAACTCAAGGCTACACGTGAAGATTATGAAGAATAAATTGAAGTATTAGTGGGTAAGAATGCCGACCTAACAATGAAGATTGGAATATTTATGGGAGGACCTACACCAGTAGATGAAGACAAAGAACCCAAGGAGATTCGCCAGGAAGACTACATCATCATCGACGACACCGACTCGGATCCAGATGATAGCGATGATGACTATGTTGATGAAGCTGGAGGAGATATCATGGAGTCTGCAACCGAAGAATATTTCTAGTAGACCACCTCATCAGTAGTAGTAGTCCACCATGTAAATATAGTAGTCCGAGCACTTTTGCGATAGCTAGATCGATTGTATGCCCTTGTTTGATTGAATGAAGTGAATTGTTTGCTTTTGCCTCATGTGCATATGGGTAGTGTTTTCTCTTTAGACCCCCTCTATTCTTAAATCTCATCTTTTCTAAACCCTCAGATGCCTCCGAGACGTGACCTCGGATTTACCTTTCCACCGGAGCTCACTCAGTTGGTCCAGCAGCAGAACACATTGATGCAGTTGCTAGTCCAGAATCAGAATCAGGGGAACAACAAAAACAACCCACCACCACCACCACCACCTGTTGATCACTTAGCCCGTTTTCTTAGGCTGAATCCGCCGGTGTTTTCCAGTATCACCGAGCCGATAGTAGCAGATGATTGGCTCCGCAAGACAGCTAGAGAGTTGACCACAGTAGGATGCACAGATGCGGAGAAGGTGAAGTTTGCCGCACATCAGCTTGAAGGACCCGCATCATCATGGTGGGAGAATTTCACAGCCACTTTCCCTGTCGACATTGTCACATGGGACCAGTTTCATCTGGCTTTTCGAACTGCTCATGTTTCAGCAGGAGCTATGGGCATGAAGAAGTGAGAGTTTCGCAACTTGCGCCAAGGAGGACAGACAGTTGGCCAGTATGTGGAGGACTTTAGTAAATTAGCACGTTATGCCCCAGATGACGTTGCTACGGATGCAGCTAAGCAGGAGAAGTTTCTGGAAGGACTGAATGATGAGTTGAGCATGCAGTTGATGGTAGCAACCTTCAACAACTACCAGGAGTTGGTAGATCGTGCTCTTATGATTGAAGGGAAGCAGCAGCAAATTGAAAATCGCAAGAGGAAGTATGCACAAGGAAAGTACAATTCAGGAGCTCAGCAGAAGCCATGATTTACCCCTAGACGGGGAGGACATTTTCAGCATACCCATGGAGGAGGAAGCTCGCACAATCACAATGGCCCCAGGAATGGTAATGGGAATGGAGGAAGCAACGGCCAGAACCGCACCAACCCATCAACCCCAGCCAAGAAAGACCTGAGCCAAGTCACTTGCTTTAAGTGCCAGAAGACTGGACATTATGCCAATGAATGTCCTGAAGGCCAGAATGGAATGGAAGCTCTGGGAAGAAGCCGCACCCTTTCAACAGGGGACAGGTGAACCACGTTAACGTGGAGGAGGTTGAAGAGCAGCCAGATGCAGTAATTGGTAAGTTTTTGGTTAAGTCATTTACTGCACTCGTTCTTTTTGATACTGGTGCATCGCATTCATACATATCAAGGGGATTTGTGGATAAGTATAACCTGCCCACTAAGGTTCTTAGAACACCTATGCTAGTAAGCTCACCAGGAGTGGAGTATATGGCCAGTCAAGGATGCTTCCAAGTGCCATTAAGTATAGGAAGGCATATTTTCCCAACGGATTTAATTATTCTGGAATCCCAAGGTTTGGATGGAATTCTCGGTATGGATTGGCTGTCGATGTATAGGAGAAACATCGATTGCGCCAGTAAGACAATTTTGCTTACGACGCCAGAAGGAAGAAGGATCAAGTATGTATCCCGGCATGCGCCAAATAGGACACAAGTAAATTCCTTATCAGGAGTTGTGTAGGAGGAGGTACCAGTGGTAAGGGATTTCCCTGACGTATTTCTAGAAGAGTTGCCAGGCATGCCACCGGATAGAGATATTGAGTTTTTGATTGAGCTATTGCCAGGGACAGGGCCAATATCAAAGAGACCATATAGGATGCCTGCAAAGGATTTGGTGGAAATTAAGAAGCAAATTAAGGAGTTACTGGATAAAGGTTACATTCATCCAAGTTCGTCGCCTTGGGGATCGCCAGTACTTCTAGTGGAGAAGAAGGATGGATCGTTAAGGATGGTTGTTGATTATCGTGGGTTGAATGAAGTAACGATCAAGAACAAGTACCCACTACCAATGATCAATGATCTGTTTGATCGCTTGCAAGGAGCTAAAGTGTTTTCCAAGATCGATTTGCGATCAGGGTACCATCAGTTGAAGATTCGAGAGCAAGACATACCTAAGACAGCATTCACCACAAGATATGGGCTGTATGAGTACACCGTTATGTCATTTGGTCTGACTAACGCACCTGCCTATTTTATGAACATGATGAACAAAGTGTTTATGGAGTTTTTGGATAAGTTCGTCGTGGTGTTCATTGATGATATTCTGGTTTACTCGAAGAATGACGAGGAACATAAGGAACATTTGCGATTGGTACTTGAGAAGCTCAGAGAACATCAGTTGTATGCCAAGTTCAGCAAATGTGAGTTTTGGTTGAAGGAAGTAGGATTCCTTGGACACGTTATATCCGGAGAAGGAATAGCAGTTGATCCCACAAAGGTTATCACTGTGACCAATTGGGAAGCACCAACAACAGTTGGAGAGATCCGGAGTTTCCTTGGACTCGCAGGATACTACCGGAGATTTATTGAGAATTTCTCCAAGATTGCAAAACCTATGACGGAGTTGTTAAAGAAGGATACCAAGTTCATATGGACTGAGGAGTGTGAGGATGGTTTCCAGGAGTTGAAGAAACACTTGGTTACTTCACCAGTGTTGATTTTGCCAGACCAGACCAAGGATTATGAGGTGTATTGCGACGCTTCACGACAAGGACTTGGAGCAGTGCTTATGCAGGAAGGGAGAGTTGTTTCATATGCCTCACGACAACTGAAACCTCACGAATTGAGTTATGCCACGCATGATTTGGAGTTAGCAGCCATAGTGCATGCATTGAAAACATGGAGACATTTCCTCATTGGAAATCATTGTGAGGTGTACACGGATCACAAGAGTTTGAAATACATTTTCACGCAGAAGGAGTTAAACCTCGGACAAAGGAGATGGTTGGAGCTCATCAAGAATTATGATATGAGATTGCACTACCATCCCGGAAAGGCTAATGTAGTAGCTGACGCATTGAGCCGTAAGAGCCATGTCAATACACTAATGACGGGAGAAATACCAAAGGAGTTAGCCGAGGATCTTCGTGATCTATGTTTGGAAATAGTTCCGAGAGGCTATGTAGCAGCATTGGAGATTCAGTCAACATTGATGGATAAAATCAGAGAAGCCCAAAGGACCGACAAGGAGATTGCCTCTATAAAAGAGAAAATGAGCGAAGGAAAGGCTAAAGGATTTCGTGAGGATGAGCACGACACCTTATGGGTTGAAGACCGTGTTTATGTGCCCAATGACCCGGAGATCAGGAAGTTGATTCTGCAAGAGGCACACGATTCACCATATTCGATTCACCCAGGAAATACCAAGATGTATTTGGATTTGAAGGATACTTTTTGGTGGACCAGAATGAAGAAAGATATTGCGTAGTATGTAGCAGTTTGTGATGTATGTCAGAGAGTAAAGGCAGAGCATCAGAAGCCAGCAGGATTGTTACAGCCATTGCCGATACCCGAATGGAAGTGGGATAAGCTAGGCATGGATTTTATCACGGGATTACCCAGTACTCGTTCAGGCTATGACTCGATTTGGGTTGTAGTCGATCATTTGACAAAGGTAGCTCATTTCATTCCAGTGAAGACTACCTATACCAGTGCAAAGTTGGCAAATATATACATGACCAGGATTGTATGCTTACATGGAATTCCGAGGAGTATAGTATCAGATAGAGGAACCCAGTTTACCTTAAAGTTCTGGAATCAGTTGCACGAAACTTTGGGTACCAGGCTAGAGTTCAGCACAGCTTTTCATCCACAGACAGATGGACAGACCGGGAGAGTCAATCAGATTTTGGAGGATATGCTAAGAGCTTGTGCGCTAGATTATGGATCAAGTTGGGATGAGAATTTGCCAATTGCAGAGTTCTCTTACAACAACAGCTACCAAACTAGTTTGAAGATGGCCCATTTTAAAGCCTTGTACGGAAGGAGGTGCAGGACCCCATTGTCCTGGGATGAAGTTGGAGATCGCCAGTTGTTTGGACCGGATCTGATAAAGGAATCTGAACAGAAAGTGAAATTAATTCGCGACAGGCTAAAGGTAGCTCAATCCAGGCAGAAGAGTTATGCAGATTCTAAACGCAAGGAGACAGTTTACGAAGTCGGAGACCGAGTTTATCTTCGAGTATCACCACTTCGTGGAGTTAAGCACTTTGGAGTTAAGGGAAAACTAGCGCCACATTTTGTAGGCCCATACAAAGTGTTGGAACGTATGAGAGCAGTGTCCTACAAGTTGGAACTGCCCGAAGGATTGGCAGGAGTTCATGATGTGCTCCACGTTTCTCAGTTGAAGAAGTGCCACGCGGAGATGGCTAACATACCCTTGAGAGACACCGTGCCATTGGAAGCAATTCAGTTGGATAACAATTTGACCTATGAGGAGAAACCAATTAAGATTCTCGAGTTTGCCAGCCGAGCCACCCACAGCAAGGTTATCATGTTTTGTAAGGTTCAGTGGAGCCACCACACGGAGGATGAAGCCACCTGGGAGCGAGAGGAAGATTTGCTCAAGGACCACCCTCACCTATTTTCTAGCCAACCCGAATCTCGAGGGCGAGATTCATCTTAAGGGGGGTAGGTTTGTAACATCCCAAATTTTCAATTTGGAATGTTATACATTAGATCATCAATGCATATCATACTTTATTTGCTTTTGGTTTTGATCCTAGAAATTCTACGCAACTCAAGGACCCACGGAGAGAGTTGGGGATTTCGTTATTTTCATATTTGAGTTTTCTTAAATTTTGAGAATAGGATCATTTGATTTTAATTATTTTATCATCAGTTATTTCTATTACAAAAATATGAGAGAGGGAATAAAATGACTTTCCCAAAATAGAGAAATATTGAGGATTTAATAATAAAATCAAATAAGATTTTATTTCGGAGTTTTTCGATATTTTATTTGAATTTAGGAAAAATGCGCGTTTTTCAAAATTGCATTTAGGCCCCAAATAAATGTTCATCCTGTGCAGCTTGATTTTAGAAGCCGGGGAAAATTTATTTCGGGATTTTTGGAGTCCGTTTAGTATTTCTTTTATTTTTTTTTATGCGTGGAATTATTAAAAAAACGCGAACCGACTTCGGGCCGTACCCGAGCGGGACTCCGCCCGGGGGCAGCTTTTAAATAGCGCCGCCCCGAGCCGCCCTAGCCCATCAGCGCCGCCGCCAGCCCACCCGCGCCTGAAACCCTAACCCTAGCCGCGCGCCGCCCGCCACCGCCCACCGGAGCCGCCGCCGGACCCGCCGCCCGAGGTCAACCTCGTTTTCGCCACCCGGTTTTCTTAAAAAAACCGCGGTTTATATTTTTTGTTTCGTTTTTTATAGATTGGTTCTTTTCGGTTTATTTATTTAGCGAGCGTTCGCTCGTTCATTTGTTTTAACGAACGTTCGTCGTTCTTCTTTTCTCGGATTAAATCCGCGATTTTTCTGATCGTGATTTCTGATCCGATTTTCGTTTTAGTATAACTTTTCGCTCGTTTATCGGAATCAGGCGATTCAAGCACCTGAAGTTTCGTCTCGAAACCCTCTATCCGTTTAACCAACTTAAACAAGTTTTTGCTTCTGTAAAATTTGACTTAGATTCAGATTAGTAGAATGAAGTTTGTTTCTTTCGCCGTTTGACTTTCGTTGTTTCGTTTGATTTGATTCTTTTTGCAAACCGGAGTTCTTAAGTTGAACTTTCTGGTTAGATCTCTTGTTTGAGTTTTACCTGTGCATTAGATGAATACTTATTGTATGCTTGTTTGTTTGTCTGTGATAGAATACCCGGAGTGCGCCGCCTGTTACTTCGAATCTCTAGGATTCGTGGATCATCAGCAAGGCAAGTAACACTTTGATCATACCTCTTTACTACCCAGTTTTATTGCATTAGATCAATCCTCAAACATTGCATGATTAGGATCTAATTAAAATATGGGATGGGAAGTAGTTGAGGTAGTACCTATTACCTATTGTATTATCAAACCTTTGGGAGTTACTTCTACGTTTGCCTATTATGCCATGCTATGCTAGTAGACATGGATTGGGTGAGTGATATCCATGACAGATGTGAGTTTGTTAATTAATGGTTTATCTAAGGTGGCAACTTAAACACACATCTGGGTGGATTGAGGTACCTGGGTATTCCAGGATTGCCTGTTGTTTTTCTTTATGGACCGCCACCCAGGCCCAAAGGGATCATGAGATTTTTCATACTAGAAACTTCCGTGTGCAGCCACAAGATATTATGGGCTCTAGCTTAGTTGATTAAGTCGTGCGAACTCTTACAGGGTAGACTAGCAGATGTAGGGGAAAGTAGGTGTAACGGTCTATCCATCGTAAGGTGCTAGCGCTTCTGAAAGACTATGTCTCGGTCATCCGTCTTCTCAAACACCATGTAGTGCGAGAAACCAAACGGAGGCGATCGAGTCTTGTGGGGAAAAGTGCACAAACCTCTGCAGAGTGTATAAACTAATCATGATTAGCCGTGTCCCCGGTTATGGACATCCTGAGTATCTAGTACCTGGATTATCATGTGAATCTCAACATGTTACTCTAAAATTTAATTTTGTTGGGTTTTGTTTAGTGATGATGCTTAATTGGGATTGAGAATGCTGTCAACCATTCTCAATGTTTAACAACTACCATGATAGTTAAATGAGATTTATTCCTTTGCAGTAGGGAAAAATTGGCTTTACGCAAAACTGTAATCGTAGAGCTTTCCACCAGCCAAATATGCATATAGAATAGCCTGTTTCATTCCATTACTCTCTATGTGTTACTTTGCCAGCATATTCCATGTGCTGACCCGTTTCGGGCTGCAACGTTAATGTTGCAGACTTTTCAGATGATGATTAAGGAGTTTTAGGTCATGGTTCTATACTCAGTGATGCCGTTGGAGTTGATGGACTCACTTATCTTCCAAGCCTTCCGCTGTTATCGTCATTAGATGGCCTTAAGCCATATTTATTGTAATAAGCTCTCTTTTGAGACATTTGATGTGAGTGTGTGATTGCTACTCTGTTATAAATCCTTCAAGTACTGTGTGGTGTCAGCATTACTGATCCAGGGATGACACCTGAGCACAGAGATCAGACTGTTTGAGGTTTGGTCGCTACAATGCCTCCTATTTATGATGGTTATATTGATGAAAGTGGGTTTGGAAGAGTGTTGACTTTAGGAAGTAATGATCCCACTATTTTGGAGGGTGTTGAATCTTATTTGACAAGTATGAAAGTGGATTTGGAGAGGTCATGACTTTATTTAGTAATGATTCCTCTATCTTGGAAGAGGTTTCAATTGATTATGATGAGAACAAAGTTGCTACTTATGATGATTATTGTGATGACACTTATGCTATAAAAAGTAGTGATGATTATATTCATAAAACTTGTCATGATTATGATTACCCTCTTTCTAAACATTACTCTTTTAATATGGAAACAATTTATAGTATTCGAGTTTCTTATGATACTCCCACTATTCCGATTGAGAAGAATCTTGCTTATGTGGAGAGTAGTAAATTTTCTATGCTTGTAGATCATGAAAAGAATGCTTCATGTGATGGTTAAATTGTTGAATTCATTCATGATTCTACTGAAAATTATTATGAGGGAGGAATATATGCTTGTAGGAATTGCAATAATATCAAGTTTCCTCTCCACATGTTGAAAATCTTGAAGTTATGCTTGTTTTGCCTTCCTATGCTAATTGATTATTGTTCCCATAAGTTGTTTGCTCACAAAATCCCTATGCATAGGAAGTGGGTTAGACTTAAATGTGCTATTCATATTCTTCATGATGCTCTCTTTATGTTTCAATTCTTATCTTTTATGTGAGCATCATTGAAATCATCATGCCTAGCTAAGGGCGTTAAACGATAGCGCTTGTTGGGAGACAACCCAATTTTATTTTTGTTATTTGATTTTTGCTCCTGTTTAGTAATAAATAATTCATCTAGCCTCTGCCTAGATGTGGTTTCATGTTTTAATTGGTGTTTGTGCTAAGTAGAACCTTTGGGAAGACTTGGGTGAAGTCTTTGCGATCTTGCTGTACAAAACAGAAGCTTTTGCGCTCACGAGATTAGCTGCCATTTTTTACTGGAGAGTGCGTTTAGGTTGATTATTTTTGCAGACAATTAATAGACAAATTCCTCAGGTCCAACAATTTATTTAAGAATTTTTGGGGTTACATAAGTATACGTTTAATACAGATTGCTACAGACTATTCTATTTTTGACAGATTCTGTTTTTCGTTTGTTGTTTGCTTATTTTGATGAATCTATGAGTAGTATCGGAGGGGATGAACCATAGAGAAGTTGGAATAAAGTAGATATTTGTAACATCCCAAATTTTCAATTTGAAATGTTATACAATAGATCATCATTGCATATCATATTTATTTGCAATTTGGTTGATCCTAGAAATTTCACGCAACTCAAGGACCCTCGGAGAGAGTTGGGGATTTCGTTATTTTCATATTTGAGTTTTCTCAAATTTTGAAAGTAGGATCATTTGATTTTATTTATTTTATCTTCAATTATTTCTAGTATAAAATTTTGAGAGAGGGAATAAAATGACTTTCCCAAATAAAGAAATATTGAGGATTTAATAAAAAATCAAATAATATTTTAGTTTGGTTTTATTTGCTATTTTATTTGAATTTAGGAAAAATTGCACGTTTTCAAAAATTGCATTTAGGGCCAAGAAAATGTTCATCCTGTTCTAAATATTTTATTTAGACGGTGAAAATTTGTTTTGGCATTTTTAGGTTGTTATTTATTTTTCTAGAATTTCTTTTAGTTGCAGCGATATTGTTTTTTTAAACCCCGCGCGCCCGACTGGGCCGAAGGCCCAGCCGAGCCGGCCCAGCCGCCGCCTCCCGCGAGCCGAATCGGGACCGGAGTCCCGATCGCCGCCGCCGCCGTGTCCGGGAGGGACACGCCTCCCGAGGCTGCCCCCTTCCCCAAGTTGGCCGCCCCCCCTTTATAACCCCGCCGGAGCCCCCCTGGAGCCCCGACCCACCACCGCCGCCTCCCCACGCCGCCCGCGCCGCCGCAAGCCGTCGCCCATGCCGCCGCACGCCGCAGCCGCCGCCCCGCCGCCCCGCACCACCCGCCGCCGCTCGGAGCCCGAGCCGAGGTAGCCTCCGCCGCCGTTTTTCTAAGAAAAACCGCTTCGGTTTTTTTAGAAAACCCTAGTTTTCGTTTTTTTTCTTTTAATAGATCGGTTTTTCTCCAGTTTATTTATTTAGCGAGCGTTCGCTCGTTCATTCGTTTTAACGAACACGTTCATCGTTTAGTTCCAGTTAACGAACGTTCGTTCGTTAACCTGTTCGTCGTTTTTCTTTTTCTTGGATTTAATCTGCGATTTTTCTGATCGCGATTCCTGATCCGATGTTCGTTTTAGTTTAACTTTTCGCTCGTTTATCGGAATCAGGCGATTCAAGCGCCTGGAGTTTCGTCTTAAAACCCTCTTTATGTTTAACCAACTCAAACAGGTTTTTGCCTCAGTAAAATTTTCCCTAGATTCAGATTAGTAAACGGAGCTTGTTTCTTTTGCCATTTGTCTTTCGTTGTTTCGTTCGATTTGCTTCTTTTTGCCAACCGGAGTTCTTAAGTTGAACTTTCTGGTTAGATCTCTTATTCGAGTTTTACCCGTGCATTAGATGAGTACTTATTGTATGCTTGTTTGTTTGCGATAGAGTATCCGGAGTGCGCCGCTTGCTACTTCGAATCGCTAGGTTTTGCGGATCATCAGCAAGGCAAGTAACACTTTGATCATACTTCCTATTACCCAGTTTTTATTGTGTTATATCAACCCTCACACATTGCATGTTTAGGATCTAATTAAATTGTGGGGTTGGGAAGTAGTTGATGAGGTAGGAACCTATTACCTGTTATTATCAAACCTTTGGGAGTTACTTCTACGTTCGCTTATATTGCCATGCTATGCTCGTAGATGTGGATTGGGTTTGAGAGTATTCATGATAGATGTGAGATTGTTAATTAATGGTTTACTTAAGGTGGCAACTTAAACACACATCTGGGTGGATTGAGGCACCTAGGTATTCCAGAGATTGCCTGTTTTTCTTTTGGACCGCCACCCAGGCTCAAAGGGATCATGAGATTTTTCATACTAGAAACTTCCGTGTGCAGCCACAAGCTATTATGGGCTCTAGCATAGTTGATTAAGTCGTGTGAACTCTTACAGTGGTAGACTAGCAGATGTAGGGGATATAGGTGGTACGGTCTACCCATCGTAAGGTGCAAACGCTTCTGAAAGACTGTGTCTTGGTCATCCGTTTCTCAAACACCATGTAGTGCGAGAAATCCAATGGAGGAGATCGAGTCTTGTGGGGAAAAGTGCGCAAACCTCTGCATAGTGTATAAACTAATCATGATTAGCCGTGTCCCCGGTTACGTACATCTTGAGTATCTAGTACTTGGATTATCATGTGAATCTCATCATGTTACTCTGATTAATTTTGTTGGGTTTAATGATGATGCTTAATTGGGATTGAGAATGCTGTCAACCATTCTCAATGATTAACAACTACCATGATAGTTAAATAAAATTTATTCCTTTGCAGTAGGGAAAAATTGGCTTTACACAAAACTGTAACCATAGAGCTTTCCACCAGCCAGATATGCATGTAGTATAGCCTTATTCTTTCATTGCGCTCTATGTGTTACATTGCCAGCATATTCCATGTGCTGACCCGTTTTCGGGCTGCAACGTTCATGTTGCAGACTTTTCAGACGACGAGTAAGGTGCCTTTTAGGTCGTGGTCCTATACTCAGTGATGCCGTTGGAGTTGATGGACTCACTTATCTTCCAAGCCTTCCGCTGTTATCGTTATTAGATGGCCTTAAGCCATATTTATTGTAATAAGTTCTCTTTTGAGACTCGATGTAATAAGTGTGTGATTGCTACTCTGTTATAAATCCTTCAAGTACTGTGTGGTGTCAGCATTACTAATCTAGGGATGACCGGAGCACAGAGATTGGACTGTTTGATGTCTGGTCGCTACAAGATGGTATCCGAGCACACGCTGACTGTAGGACACAACCACTAAGCTAAAACTCTAGATCACTACTCACTCTTCTCATTCTGACTCCTCATCTTTTCTACTCTTTTAGGATGGCGGATGCAAGGAACAAGTTTACACAACCGGATGAAGATACACCCTTTGGACGTCACTTGAAGGAAGTCACTAGATATCTAAACATAGGAGTACCAAGCTTCACCGGAACCTACAACGCCACTTTACCGGAAGAAGAGCACTGGATGATTCAAGTTCAAGTTCAAGGAAGGACGTTCATGCCAGTCACTGAGCCCATAGAGTTTTCTTTTGATGCACCAACCTGGAGTCTAGGAAAGAGCATGGCAGCTCACATCGCCATGGGACGCATTGGAGAAGTTTACCGCAATGATCTCAAGGATACTATCTACCAGATTTGTGGGCGCCGAGATGAGCACCGGGAGATGATCAGCACCAGGAAGGATAGATCAATTGCAGCTTTTATCCAGGAGTTAAACCAGCACATTCAACGTCAGGAGAACCAGATGTGCACCGACATGATAGATCTGAAGAAGGCGAGGACAAGAATCAAGGAACTGGAGGAAGAACTCAAGTCTACACGTGAAGATTATGAAGAGGAAATCAAAGTATTAGTGGGGAAGAATGACGATCTGATCAAGAAGATTGGAATATTTATGGGATGCCCTAGACCAGTAGAAGAAGATGAAGAACCCAAGGAGATTCGCCTGGAAGACTACATCATCATCGACAACACCGACTCGGATCCAGATGATAGTGATAATGACTATGTAGATGAAGCTGGAGCAGATATCATGGAGTCTGCAACCGAAGAATATTTCTAGTAGACCACCTCATCAGTAGTAGTAGTCCACCATGTAAATATAGTAGTCCGAGCACTTTTGCGATAGTTAGATTGATTGTATGCCCTTGTTTGATTGAATGAAGTGAATTGTTTGTTTTTGCCTCATGTGCATATGGGTAGTGTTCTCTCTTTAGACCCCTCTCTATTCTTAAATCTCATCTTTTCTAAACCCTTAGATGCCTCCGAGACGTGACCCCGAATTTACCTTCCCACCGGAGCTCACCCAGTTGATCCAGCAGCAGAACACGTTGATGCAGTTGCTAGTCCAGAACCAGAATCAGGGGAACAACAACAACAATCCACCACCACCACCACCACCACCTGTTGATCACTTAGCCCGTTTTCTTAGGCTGAACCCGCCGGTGTTTTCCAGTAGCACCGAGCCGATAGTAGCAGATGATTGGCTCCGCAAGAGAGCAAGGGAGTTTACCACGGCAGGATGCACATATGCGGAAAAGGTGAAGTTTGCCGCACATCAGCTTGAAGGACCCGCAACATCATGGTGGGAGAATTTCACCGCCACTTTCCCTATCGACACTGTCACATGGGACCAGTTCCAGCAGGCTTTCCGTACTGCCCATGTTTCAACAGGAGCTATGGCCATGAAGAAGCGAGAGTTTCACAACTTGCGCCAAGGAGGACGGACAATTGGCCAGTATGTGGAGGACTTTAGTAAGCTAGCACATTATGCCCCAGATGACGTTGCTACGGATGCAACTAAGCAGGAGAAGTTTCTGGAAGGACTGAATGATGAGTTGAGCATGCAGTTGATGGTAGCAACCTTCAACAACTACCAGGAGTTGGTAGATCGTGCTCTTATGATTGAAGGGAAGCAGCAACAGATTGAGAATCGCAAGAGGAAGTATGGACAAGGGAAGTACAATTATGGAGCTCAGCAGAAGCCACGTTTTACCCCTAGACCGGGAGGACATTTTCAGCATACCCATGGAGGAGGTAGCTCGCACAATCATAATGGCACTAAGAATGGTAATGGGAATGGAGGAAGCAACAGCCAGAACCGTACAAACCCATCAACCCCAGTCAAGAGAGACCTGAGCCAAGTCACTTGCTTTAAGTGCCAGAAGACCGGACATTATGCCAATGAATGTCCTGAAGCCCAGAATGGAAATGGCAATGGAAGCTCTGGGAAGAAGCCGAACCCTTTCAATAGGGGACAGGTGAACCACGTAAACGTGGAGGAGGTTGAAGCCCAGCCCAATGCAGTAATAGGTAAGTTTTTGGTTAAGTCATTTACTGCACTTGTTCTTTTTGATACGGGTGCATCGCATTCATACATATCAAGGGGATTTGTGGATAAGTATAAACTGCCAACCCAAGCCCTTTGGTCACCCATGTTAGTAAACTCGCCAGGAGCAGAATATATGGCTAGTCTATGGTGTGATCGGTTACCATTAAGGATTGGTAACTATGTATTCCCCTCAGACCTAATAGTATTGGAATCTCAAGGATTTGATGTGATATTAGGCATGGATTGGTTATCGAAGTATGAAGGGAATATTGAATGTGCCAGTAAGTCAATTTTGCTTACCACCCCAGAAGGGAGAAGGATCAAGTATGTATCCCGACATGTGCCGAAAAGGACTCAAGTAAATTGCTTAGCAGGAGTTGTGCAGGAGGAAGTACCAGTAGTGAAGGACTTCCCGGACGTATTTCCAGAGGAGTTGCCAGGCATGCCACTGGATAGAGATATTGAGTTTTTGATTGAGCTTTTGCCAGGCATAGGGCCAATATCTAAGAGACCATACAGGATGCCCACAAAGGATTTGGAAGAGATTAAGAAGTAGATTAAGGAGTTACTGGACAAAGGATATATCCACCCAAGTTCTTCACCTTGGGGATCGCCAGTACTTCTAGTGGAGAAGAAGGATGGATCATTAAGGATGGTTGTTGATTATCGAGGATTGAATGAAGTAACCATCAAGAACAAGTACCCACTACCAATGATCAATGATCTGTTTGATCGATTGCAAGGAGCTAAGGTATTTTCCAAGATCGATCTACGATCAGGATACCATCAGTAGAAGATTCGAGATCAGGATATACCTAAGACGGCTTTTACCACCAGGTATGGGTTGTACGAGTATACCGTTATGTCATTTGGCCTGACTAACGCCCCTGCATACTTTATGAACATGATGAACAAAGTATTTATGGGGTTTTTGGATAAGTTCGTCGTAGTGTTCATTGATGATATCCTAGTTTACTCGAAGGATGAAGAGGAGCATAAGGAGCATTTCCGTTTGGTACTTGGTAAGCTCAGAGAACATCAGTTATATGCCAAGTTTAGCAAATGTGAGTTTTGGTTGAAGGAAGTTGGATTCCTCGGACACGTTATATCCGGAGAAGGTATAGCAGTGGATCCCACCAAGGTCGACACTGTGACAAATTGGGAAGCGCCAACAACAGTTGGAGAGATCCGGAGTTTTCTTGGACTTGCAGGATACTACCGGAGATTCATTGAAAATTTCTCGAAGATTGCGAAACCTATGATGGAGTTGTTGAAGAAGGATACCAAGTTCATATGGACTGAGGAATGTGAGGCTAGTTTCCAGGAGTTGAAGAAACGCTTGGTTACATCACCAGTGTTGATTTTGCCAGATCAGACCAAGGATTATGAGATGTATTGTGACGCTTCACGTCGAGGACTTGGAGCAGTGCTTATGCAGGAAGGAAGAGTTGTTTCATATGCCTCACGACAACTTAAGCCTCATGAGTTGAATTATGCTACGCATGATTTGGAGTTAGCAGCCGTAGTGCATGCATTGAAAACCCGGAGACACTTTCTCATTGGAAACCATTGTGAGGTGTACACGGATCACAAGAGTTTGAAGTATATTTTCACACAGAAGGAGTTGAATCTCAGGCAAAGGAGATGGTTGGAGCTCATCAAGCATTATGATATGAGATTGCATTATCACCCTGGAAAGGCTAACGTAGTAGCTGACGCGTTGAGCCATAAAAGTCATGTCAACACCTTAATGATGGGAGATTTACCAAGGGAGTTAGCTGAAAATCTTCGTGAGCTATGTTTGGAGATAGTTCTGAGAGGCTATGTAGCAGCATTGGAGATTCAGTCTACTTTGATGGATAAGATCAGAGAAGCCTAGAAGAATGACAAGGAGATTGCTTCCATTAAGGAGAAAATAAGCAAAGGGAAAGCTAAAGGTTTCCGTCAGGATGAGCACGATACCTTATGGTTTGAAGACCGTGTTTATGTTCCTAATGATTCGGAGATCAGGAAGTTGATTCAGCAAGAGGCCCATGATTCACCATATTCAATTCACCCAGGAAATACCAAGATGTATTTGGATTTGAAGGATACTTTCCGGTGGGCCGGAATGAAGAAGGATATTGCGGAGTATGTAGCAGTTTGTGATGTATGTCAGAGAGTAAAGGCAGAGCATCAGAAGCCAGCAGGATTGCTACAGCCATTGCCAATACCCAAATGGAAGTGGGATAAGCTAGGCATGGATTTTATTACAGGATTGCCCAGAACTCATTCAGGCTATGACTCGATTTGGGTTGTAGTCGATCGTTTGACAAAGGTAGCTCATTTCATTCCAGTGAAGACTACCTATACTAGTGCCAAATTGGCAAAGATATACATGACCAGAATCGTATGTCTGCATGGAGTTCCAAAGAGCATTGTATCAGATAGAGGATCCCAGTTTACCTCAAAGTTCTGGAATCGGTTGCATGAAACTTTGGGTACCAGGCTAGAATTCAGTACAACTTTCCATCCGCAGACAGATGGACAGACCGAGAGAGTCAATCAGATTTTGGAGGATATGCTGAGAGCTTGTGCGCTAGATTACAGATCTAGCTGGGGTGAGAATTTGCCATATGCAAAGTTCTCTTACAACAACAGTTATCAATCCAGTTAGAAGATGGCCCCTTTCGAAGCCTTGTACGGAAGGAGGTGCAGGACCCCGTTGTCATGGGATGAAGTTGGAGACCGTCAGTTGTTTGGACTAGATCTGATTAAGGAGTTTGAACAGAAAGTAAAATTGATTCGCGATAGGCTCAAGGTAGCCCAGTCCAGGCAGAAGAGCTACGCAGATTCTAAACGCAAGGAGACAGTTTACGAAGTCGGGGACCGAGTTTATCTTCGAGTATCTCCACTTCGAGGAGTTAAGCGCTTTGGAGTTAAGGGAAAGTTAGCGCCACGTTTTGTAGGCCCATACAAAGTTTTGGAGCGTATGGGTGAAGTAGCTTATAAGTTGGAATTGCCCGAAGGATTGTCAGGAGTTCACGACGTGTTCCACGTTTCACAGTTGAAGAAGTGCCACGCAGAGATGGCTGATATACCGCTAAGGGATACAGTGCCGCTGGAAGCGATTCAGTTGGACAGTGATTTGACCTATGAAGAGAAACCAGTCAAGATTCTTGAGTATGCCAGCCGAGTCACCCGCAGCAAGGTTATCAAGTTTTGCAAAGTTTAGTGGAGCCACCACACGGAGGATGAAGCCACCTGGGAACGAGAGGAAGATCTGTTGAAGGACCACCCTCAACTATTTTCTAGCCAACCCGAATCTCGAGGGCGAGATTCATCTTAAGGGGGGTAGGTTTGTAACATCCCAAATTTTCAATTTGGAATGTTATACAATAGATCATCATTGCATATCATATTTATTTGCAATTTGGTTGATCCTAGAAATTTCACGCAACTCAAGGACCCTTGGAGAGAGTTGGGGGTTTCGTTATTTTCATATTTGAGTTTTCTCAAATTTTGAAAGTAGGATAATTTGATTTTATTTATTTTATTTTCAATTATTTCTAGTATAAAATTTTGAGAGAGGGAATAAAATGACTTTCCCAAAATAAAGAAATATTGAGGATTTAATAAAAAAATCAAATAAGATTTTTTTTGGTTTTATTTCCTATTTTATTTGAATTTAGGAAAAATTGCACGTTTTCAAAAATTGCATTTAGGGCCAAGAAAATGTTCATCCTGTTCTAAATATTTTATTTAGACGGTGAAAATTTGTTTTGGTATTTTTAAGTTGTTATTTATTTTTCTAGAATTTCTTTTAGTTGCAGCGATATTGTTTAAAAAAAAACCCGCGCGCCCGACTGGGCCGAAGGCCCAGCCGCCGCTGCCTCCCGCGAGCCGGATCGGGACCGGAGTCCCGATCGCCGCCGCCGCCGTGTCCGGGAGGGACACGCCTTCCGAGGCCGGCCCCTTCCCCAAGTTGGCCGCCCCCTTTATAACCCTGCCGGAGCTCCCCCTGGAGCCCCGAGCCACCACCGCCGCCTCCCCACGCCGCCTGCGCCACCACCGCCGCCTCCCCACGCCGCCCGCGCCGTCGCAACCGCCGCCCCACCGCCCCGCACTACCCGCCGCCGCCAGGAGCCGCCGCCCCGCTGCCCCGCACCACCCACCGCCGCCCGGAGCCCGCCGGAGCTTCACCGGAGCCCGAGCCAAGGTAGCCGCCGCCTCTGGTTTTCTGAGAAAAACCGCTTCGGTTTTTTTAGAAAACCCTAGTTTTCGTTTTTTTTCTTTTAATAGATCGGTTTTTCTCCAGTTTATTTATTTAGCGAGCGTTCGCTCGTTCGTTCGTTTTAACGAACGCGTTCATCGTTTAGTTCCAGTTAACGAACGT
This sequence comes from Triticum urartu, assembly GCF_003073215.2. Taxonomy (NCBI): domain Eukaryota; kingdom Viridiplantae; phylum Streptophyta; class Magnoliopsida; order Poales; family Poaceae; genus Triticum; species Triticum urartu. The sequence continues at coordinate 467,383,685 of NC_053027.1, forward strand.
TCGTTTGTTAACCTGTTCATCGTTTTTCTTTTTCTCGGATTAAATCCGTGATTTTTCTGATCGCGATTCCTGATCCGATATTCGTTTTAGTTTAACTTTTCGCTCGTTTATCGGAATCAGGCGATTCAAGCGCCTGGAGTTTCGTCTGGAAACCCTCTTTCCGTTTAACCAACTCAAACAGGTTTTTGCCTCAGTAAAATTTTCCCTAGATTCAGATTAGTAAACAGAGCTTGTTTCTTTTGCCGTTTGTCTTTCATTGTTTCGTTCGATTTGGTTCTTTTTGCCAACCGGAGTTCTTAAGTTGAACTTTCTGGTTAGATCTCTTATTCGAGTTTTACCCGTGCATTAGATGAGTACTTATTGTATGCTTGTTTGTTTGTGATAGAGTATTTGGAGTGCGCCGCTTGCTACTTCGAATTGCTAGGTTTTGCGGATCATCAGCAAGGCAAGTAACACTTTGATCATACTTCCTATTACCCAGTTTTTATTGCATTAGATCAACCCTCACACATTGCATGTTTAGGATCTAATTAAATTGTGGGGTTGGGAAGTAGTTGGTGAGGTAGGAACCTATTACCTGTCATTATCAAACCTTTGGGAGTTACTTCTATGTTCGCTTATATTGCCATGCTATGCTCGTAGACGTGGATTGGGTTTGAGAGTATTCATGACAGATGTGAGATTGTTAATTAATGGTTTACTTAAGGTGGCAACTTAAACACACATCTGGGTGGACTGAGGCACCTGGGTATTCCAGCGATTGCCTGTTTTTCTTTTGGACCGCCACCCAGGCTCAAAGGGATCATGAGATTTTTCATACTAGAAACTTCCGTGTGCAGCCACAAGCTATTTTGGGCTCTAGCATAGTTGATTAAGTCGTGTGAACTCTTACAGTGGTAGACTAGCAGATGTAGGGGATATAGGTGGTACGGTCTACCCATCGTAAGGTGCAAACGCTTCTGAAAGACTGTGTCTCGGTCATCCGTTTCTCAAACACCATGTAGTGCGAGAAATCCAACGGAGGAGATCGAGTCTTGTGGGGAAAAGTGCGCAAACCTCTGCAGAGTGTATAAACTAATCATGATTAGGCATGTCCCCGGTTACAAACATCTTGAGTATCTAGTACTTGGATTATCATGTGAATCTCATCATGTTACTCTGATTAATTTTGTGAGGTTTAATGATGATGCTTAATTGGGATTGAGAATGCTGTCAACCATTCTCAATGATTAACAACTACCATGATAGTTAAATAAAATTTATTCCTTTGCAGTAGGGAAAAATTGGCTTTACGCAAAACTATAACCATAGAGCTTTCCACCAGCCAGATATGCATGTAGTATAGCCTTATTCTTTCATTGCTCTCTATGTGTTACATTGCCAGCATATTCCATGTGTTGACCCGTTTTCAGGCTGCAACATTCATGTTGCAGACTTTTCAGACGATGAGTAAGGTGCCTTTTAGGTCGTGCTCCTATACTCAGTGATGCCATTGGAGTTGATGGACTCACTTATCTTCCAAGCCTTCCGCTGTTATCGTTATTAGATGGCCTTAAGCCATATTTATTGTAATAAGTTCTCTTTTGAGACTCGATGTAATAAGTGTGTGATTGCTACTCTGTTATAAATCCTTCAAGTACTATGTGGTGTCAGCATTACTGATCCAGGGATGACACCGGAGCACAGAGATTGGACTATTTGAGGTCTGGTCGCTACAATATTACACCAATATGAATTTAGAATGAGTTCACAACAGTACCTAAGTGGTGATTTATTTTCTTATACTAACGAAGCTTACGAGTTTTCTGTTACGTTTTGTGTTGTGAAGTTTTCAAGTTTTGGGTAAAGATTTGATGCACTATGGAATAAGGAGTGGCAAGAGCCTAAGCTTGGGGATGCCCAAGGCACCCCTAGGTAATATTCAAGGAGAACCAAGAGCCTAAGCTTGGGGATGCCCCGGATGATATGTTTACTTGGAGCTATACTTTTATTCACCACATGATATGTGTTTTGCTTGGAGCGTCTTTTTATTTTCTTTTGTTTTGCTTGCTATTTGAATAAAATACCAAGATATGAAATTCTTAAATTTTAGAGAGTCTTCACATAGTTGCATAATTATTCGACTACTCATTGAGCTTCACTTATATTTTTTGGAGTAGTTTGTTGTTTGCTCTAGTGCCTCACTTATATCTTCTTAGAGTATGGCGGTGGTTTTATTTTATAGAAATAGATGAACTCTCATGCTTCACTTATATTATTTTGAGAGTCTTTTAGATCAGCATGGTAATTTTTTTGGGTTATAAAATTAGCCCTAATATGACGGGCATCCAAGATGGGTATAATAAAAACTTTCATATAGAGTGCATTGAATACTATGAGAAGTTTGATACTTGATGATTGTTTTGAGATATGAAGATGGTGATATTAGAGTCATTCTAGTTGAGTAGTTGTGAATTTGAGATATACTTGTGTTAAAGTTTGTGATTCCTGTAGCATGCACGTATGGTGAACCGTTATGTGATGAAGTCGAAGCATGATTTATTTATTTATTGTCATCCTTATGAGTGGCGGTCAGGGATGAGCGATGGTCTTTTCCTACCAATCTATTCCCCTAGGAGCATGTGCATAATAACTCTTTTCGATAACTAATAGATTTCTGCAATAAGTATGTGAGTTCTTTATGACTAATGTTGAGTCCATGGATTATACGCACTCTCACCCTTCCACCATTGCTAGCCTCTCTTGTGCCACACAACTTTCGCCGGTACCATACACCCACCATTACCTTCCTCAAAACAGCCACCATACCTACCTATTATGGCATTTCCATAGCCATTCCGAGATATATTGCCATGAAACTTTCCACCGTTCCGTTTATTATGACACGCTCCATCATTGTCATATTGCTTCGCATGATCATGTAGTTGACATCGTATTTGTGCCAAAGCCACCGTTCCTAATTCTTTCATACATGTCACTCATGAGTCATTGCACATCCCGGTACACCGCCTGAGGCATTCATATAGAGTCATATTTTGTTCTAAGTATCAAGTTGTAATTCTTGAGTTGTAAGTAAATAAAAGTGTGATGGTCATCATTATTAGAGCATTCTCCCAATTGAGGAAAGGATGATGGAGACTATGATTCCCCCACAAGTCGGGATGAGACTCCGGACGAAAAATTTAAAAAAAAAGAAAAAAAGTGGCCATAAAAAGAGAGAAGGCCCAAAAAACAAAAACAAAAATGAGAGAAAAATAGATAAGGGGCAATGCTACTATCCTTTTACCACACTTGTGCTTCAAAGTAGCATCATGATCTTCATGATAGAGAGTCTCCTATGTTGTCACTTTCATATACTAATGGGAAACTTTCATTATAGAACTTGGCTTGTATATTCCAATGATGGGCTTCCTCAAAATGCCCTAGGTCTTCGTGAGCAAGCGAGTTGGATGCACACCCACTTAGTTTCTTTTTGAGCTTTCATACACTTATAGCTCTAGTGCATCCGTTTCATGGAAATCCCTACTCACTCACATTGATATCTATTGATGGGCATCTCCATAGCCTGCTGATACGCTTAGTTGATGTGAGACTATCTTCTCCTTTTTGTCTTCTCCACAACTGATAACCCACAAGTATAGGGGATCACAACAGCTTTCGAGGGTAGAGTATTCAACCCAAATTTATTGATTCGACACAAGGGGAGCCAAATAATATTCTCAAGTACTAGCAGCTGAGTTGTAAATTCAACCACACCTGGAAACTTAGTATCTATAGCAAAGTGTTTAGTAGCAGAGTAATATGATAGTGATGGTAACGGTAACAAAAGAGTAATGAAAGCAAAGTAATGTTTTTGGTGTTTTGTAGTGATTGTAACAATAGCAACGGGAAAGTAAATAAGCGTAAAACAATATATGGAAAGCTCGTAGGCATTGGATCAATGATGGATAATTATGCCGGATGCGGTTCATCATGTAATAGTCATAACATAGGGTGACACAGAACTAGCTCCAATTCGTCAATGTAATGTAGGCATGTATTCCGAATATAGTCATACGTGCTTATGGAAAAGAACTTTGCATGACATCTTTTGCCCTACCCTCCCGTGGCAGCGGGGTCCTAATGGAAACTAAGGGATACTAAGGCCTCCTTTTAATAGAGAAACGGAACAGAGCATTAGCACATAGTGAATACATGAACTTCTCAAACTACGGTCATCACCGATAAGTATCCCGATTATTGTCACTTCGGGGTTAACGGATCATAACACATAATAGGTGACTATAGACTTGCAAGATAGGATCAAGAACACTCATATATTGATGAAAACATAATAGGTTCAGATCTAAAATCATGGCACTCGGGCCCTAGTGACAAGCATTAAGCATAGCAAAGTCATCGCAACATCAATCTCAGAACATAGTGGATACTAGGGATCAAACCCTAACAAAACTAACTCGATTACATGGTGAATCTCATCCAACCCATCACCGTCCAGCAAGCCTACGATGGAATTACTCACGCATGGCGGTGAGCATCATGAAATTGGTGATGGAGGATGGTTGATGATGACGACGGCGACGAATCCCCCTCTCCGGAGCCCCGAACGGACTCTAGATCAGCCCTCCCGAGAGGTTTTTGGGCTTGGCGGCGGCTCCGTATCGTAAAACGCGATGATTTCTTCTCTCTTATTTTTTTCTCCCCGAAAGCAGTTATATAGAGTTGGAGTTGGAGTCGGGGGGTCTCCAGGGGGCCCACGAGGTAGGGGGCGCGCCCTTGGGGGGGGTGCCCCCACCCTCGTGAGAAGGGTGTGGGCCCCCTGGTCTTCATCTTTGGCGAGGATTTTTTATTATTTATTGTAAGATATCCCGTGGAGTTTCAGGTCATTCCGAGAACTTTTGTTTTCTGCACATAAAACAACATCATGGCAATTCTGCTGAAAACAGCGTCAGTCCGGGTTAGTTCCATTCAAATCATACAAGTTAGAGTCCAAAACAAGGGCAAAAGTGTTTGGAAAAGTAGATACGTTGGAGACGTATCAACTCCCCCGAGCTTAAACCCTTGCTTGTCCTCGAGCAATTCAGTTGACAAACTGAAAGAAATAAAGAAAAACTTTTACAAACTATGTTTGCTCTTGTTGTTGTAAATATGTCAAGCTAGCATTCAAGTTTTCAGCAAAGATTATAACTAACCACATTTGCAATAATCCTCAGGTCTCATGATTACTCATATAAATAACATAATCAACTAGCAAGCCATAATAATAAATCTCGGATGACAACACTTTCTCAAAACAATCATAATATGATATAACAAGATGGTATCTCGCTAGCCCTTTCCGAGACCGCAAAACATAAATGTAGAGAACCTTTAAAGATCAAGGACTAACTAGACATTATAATTCATGGTAAAAGAGATCCAATCATAGTCACACCCAGTATAAATTAACAGTAATGAATGCAAATGACAGCTGCGCTCTCCAGCTAGTACTTTTTAATAAGAGGGTGATGACTCAACATAAAAGTAAATAGACAGGCCCTTCGCAGAGGGAAGCAAGGATTTGTAGAGGTGCCAGAGCTCGATTTTAAAATAGAGGTGAATAATATTTTGAGCGGTATACTTTCATTGTCAACATAACAACCAAGAGATGGCGATATCTTCCATGCTACACACATTATAGGCAGTTCCCAAATAGAATGGTAAAGTTTATACTCCCCCTCCACCAACAAACATCAATCCATGGCTTGCTCGAAACAACGAGTGCCTCCAACATACATCAGGTCCCAGGGGGAGTTTTGTTTGCAATTATTTTTATTTAGTTTGCATAAAGCATGGGACTGGGCATCCCGGTGACCAGCCCTTTATCTCGTGAATGAGGAGCGGAGTCCACTCCTCTTGAGAATAACCCGCCTAACATGGAAGATACAGACAACCCTAGTTGATACATGAGCTATTCGAGCATACAAAACAAGATGATTATTTGAAGGTTTAGAGTTTGGCACATACAAATTTACTTGGAACGGCGGGTAGATACCGCATATAGGAAGGTATAGTGGACTCATGTGGAATAACTTTGGGGTTTAAGGAGTTTGGATGCACAAGCAGTATTCCCGCTTAGTACAGGTGAAGGCTAGCAAAAGACTGGGAAGCGACCAACTAGAGAGCGACAACAGCCATGTACATGCATTGAAATTAACAAACATTGGATGCAAGCATGAGTAGGATATAATCCACCATGATCGTAAATATCATGAAGGCTATGTTGATTTGTTTCAACTACATGCGTGAACATGTGCCAAGTCAAGTCACTTAAATCATTCAGAGGAGGATACCACCCTATCATACCACATCATAACCATTTTAATAGCATGTTGGCACGCAAGGTAAACCATTATAACTCATATCTAATCAAGCATGGCATAAGCAACTATGATCTCTAATTGTCATTGCAAACATGTTTATTCATAACAATCTGAATCAAGAACGATGAACTCATCATATTTACAAAAACAAAAGAGGTCGAGTTCATACCAGCTTTTCTCATCTCAGTCAGTACATCATATATCATCATAATTGCCTTTCACTTGCACGACCGAACGATGTGAATAATAATAAGAGTGCACGTGCATTGGACTAAGCTGGAATCTATGAGCATTCAATAAACAGGAGAAGACAAGGCAATATGGGCTCTTTTGTCAGATAAATAATAGTGCATATAAGAGCCACTTCAACAATTTAATCAAGGTCTTCTCTTACTGACCCCCAAAGAAAAGAAAAGAAATAAAACTATTTACACGGGAAAGCACCCAACAAGCAAAAAGAAGAACATGAAATATTTTTGGGTTTTCTTTTTAATTACTACTACAACATGGAAAGTAAATTAATTAAAATCTACAACTAATTTTTTTGGTTTTTTCTTAAGGTTTATCAAACACACAAGAAGAAAGCATAAAAGAAAATAAACTAGCATGGATGATACAATGAAAAAGTATGAGCACCGACATCTGGCAATGAGTGTGTGTGAACATAAATGTAATGTCGGTGAGAAATACGTACTCCCCAAGCTTAGGCTTTTGGCCTAAGTTGGTCTATAGCTACGGCTGGACTGGCTGATATCCATAATAATAATTGTTGGGTTCGTACTGTGATGAGGAAGAAGAAGGCTCCGATTGCCACTGGTTGGCAATCATCTTCGGATCCCACTGATAGTTAGACTGTCGTGAAGGATCAAATTGTGGTTCTGGTTCTGGCTCCTCGGCTGGTGCAGGGTTCCGGTAGGCATGGATAGCCGTCAACGGAACAAGGTACTTGCCTACAGTCAAATCAAACAAAGCAGGAGCAGACAAGGTAATAGTCTCAGGATGATGTTTATTATAGAACAATTGATATTTAAGCTCTCCTGCCCTATTCTTAACAATAAAATCATGTGCCGCCATACTTTTATAATCTAAATAAACACGAGGCAGCACTTTTTCCTCCTTCTCAGCATGCCTAATAGGTATGTTAAAATGTGCAGCTAGGCGTGTGGCATAGACGCCTCCAAAGATGGGACCCTTAGTACGGTTCATACTTAACCGTCTAGCAATAATGCCGCCCATACTAAAAGTGTTATCACTGTATAAACCTTGGAGCAAAATAATAATATCAGGGATACTAAGGTTTCCAGAGTTTCCGCGACCAATTAAGCAACGACTAGCAAATAATGCAAAGTAACGTAAGACAGGAAAATGTATGCTAGTGATTCGTGCATCGGAAACCTTCCTAGTTTCCCCTACAGTGATAGTATAAATAAATCCCTCCACATCATCATGATGTGGTTCTTCTGCCTTGCCCCCAAAAGGGACTAAACAAATCCGACAAAAATCATAAAGTGACATCTCCTTATGCTCATCATATAAATGAAACTCCACCGTAGGTGGCGAGTTCCTAGAATGGAAATGAAAGTTTTGCACAAAGGTATTTGTGAGTAAGAGATACTGATCGCATTGGTCGTGGAGGAAAGCGGTGAGGCCTGCATTATGAGCCAACTCATGAAAATCTTCATAAATCCCGGCTGCTCTCAAGAAATCCTCAGAAGGCCATTCACACGCCCGAACCTCCGCGATGCGCGACAAATTATACTTAGGCTTCGGTGCCTTTTCCTTCGAGCTTTGGCTCGATGAGCCCCTCAATAATCTCCTCATCATTTTCTGAAAAATTCTGAAATTTTTAGTAACTTCAAAATAAAAGTAAACCAAACTCAATAATATTGATAGCAACTACTCCTACAAGTGCCTAGGGCCTATATCATGCATCAAAACTACTTTTGACCATATAAATTTGACATGCAAGCTCAAGAACAGGGTCACCTAAGAAACACAAATTTGCAATGAATAAAGCACTAGAACAAAAACTAATTGGACCAATGGAGGAGTCACATACCAAGGAACAATCTCCCCAAGCAGTTTTGTGAGAGGTGCTTTGAGCAAGGAGATCGAAAATGGTAGCAAAACAAGCTTGGACTCGGGTTTGAGTTGGTTTTTCGTGTTTGGGGGAGGAAGATGAAGTGTGTGGCTGGAAGAATAAGTGGAGGAGGGCCACCATGGGCCCACGAGGCAGGGGCACGCCCTCCACCCTCGTGGCAAGGTGGTTGGCCCCCCTGGTGTGTTCTTTGTTCCATAAATCCTCAAATATTCTATAAAAAATCATATTTAATTTTCAGGGCATTTGGAGAACTTTTATTTTCGAGGTATTTTTATATTGCATGGATAATCAGATAATAGACAGAAAATTATTTATTTTTACTTTATTTCAACTAAATAACAGAAAGTATAGAAAGGTTACAGAGAGTTGTGCTTCTAGTTTCATCCATCTCATGCTTGTCTAAAGGAATCCACTAACAAGGTTGATCAAGTCTTGTCAACAAACCCATTTCGATTAACATGGAACCAGAGAAATTTCGAATAACACTAGGTTACCTCAACAGGGATATGCACATCCCCAATAATAAGTATATCATATTTCTTCTTGACAGTAGGAAGAGGAAATTCAAAACCTCCAAATATAATTGATGGAATTTTTCTGATAGAATTGATACTATGAACTTGAGGTTGTTTCCTCGGAAAGTGTATCGTATGCTCATTACCATTAACATGAAAAGTGACATTGCCTTTGTTGCAATCAATAACATCCCCTGCAGTATTAAGAAAAGGTCTTCCAAGAATAATAGACATACTATCGTCCTCGGGAATATCAAGAATAACAAAGTTCGTTAAAATAGTAACGTTTGCAACTACAATAGGCAATCCTCACAAATGCCGACAGGTATAGCAGTTGATTTATCAGCCATTTGCAAAGATATTTCAGTAGGTGCCAACTTATTCAAATCAAGTCTACGATATAAATAGAGAGGCATAACACTAACACCGGTTCCAAGATCACATAAAGCAGTTTTAACATAGTTTCTTTTAATGGAGCATGGTATAGTAGGTACTCCTGGATCCCCAAGTTTCTTTGGTATTCCACCCTTAAAAGTATAATTAGCAAGCATGGTGGAAATTTCAGCTTCCGGTATCTTTCTTTTATTTGTAATAATATCTTTCATGTACTTACCATGAGGATTTGTTTTGAGTATATCAGTCAATCGCATACGCAAAAATATAGGTCTAATCATTTCAGTGAAGTGCTCAAAATCCTCATCATCCTTTTTCTTGGATAGTTTGGGAGGAAAATGCATGGGTTTCTGAACCCAAGGTTCTCTTTCTTTACCATGTTTCCTAGCAACAAAGTCTTTCTTATCATAACGTTGATTCTTTGATTGTGGGTTATCAAGATCAACAGCAGGTTCAATTTCTATATCATTATCATTACTAGGTTGAGCATTAATATGAACATCATCATTAACATTTTCATTAGGTTCATGTTCATTACCAGATTGTGTTTCAGCATCAGACATAGAGATATCATTTGGATTATCAGGTGGTTCAGCAATAGGTTCACTAGAAGTTTGCACAGTTCTATCATTTTTCTTTTTCTTCTTTTTAGAAGAACTAGGTGCATCAATTTTATTTCTCTGAGAATCTTGCTCAATTCTCTTAGAGTGGCCTTCAGGATACAAAGGTTCCTGAGTCATTCTACCAGTTCTAGTAGCCACTTTAACAACATAATCATTTTTCTTACTATTCATCTCATTGAGCAATTCTTTTTGAGATTTAAGTACTTGTTCTACTTGAGTGGTAACCATAGAAGCATGTTTGCTAACAAGTTTAAGTTCACCTCTAATATTAGCCATATAATCACCCAAGTATTTAATCATATCAGCATCTTGTTTTAATTGTCTACCGAAATAAGCATTGAAGTCTTCTTGCTTAAACATAAAATTATCAAACTCATCCAAGCATTGACTAGCAATTTTAGTAGGAGGGATTTCAGCTTTATCATATCTATAGAGAGAATTTACCTTTACTACATGTGTCGGGTTATCGAGGTCTGGAGGTTCATCAATAAATAAAGGATTAAGATCATATATTTCTTCATCGGGCGGTAAATTGAGACCATGTATTTCTTCAATAGGAGGTAAATTCTTAACATCTTCAGCTTTAATACCTTTTTCTTTCATAGATTTCTTTGGCTCTTGCATATCTTCAGGACTGAGAAATAGAACACCTCTCTTCTTCGGAGTTGGTTTAGGAATAGGACCATTAATTGGAGCAGGAGCTGGCTCAGGAGCTAGCTCAAGAGGTGCCCAATTATTTTCATTTGTCAACATATTATTCAATAAGATTTCAGCTTCATCCGGTGTTCTTTCCCTGAAAAGAGAACCAGCACAACTATCCAGGTAATCTCTAGAAGCATCAGTTAGTCCATTATAAAAGACATCAAGTATTTCATTTTTCTTAAGAGGATGATCAGGCAAAGCATTAAGTAACTTGAGAAGCCTCCCCCAAGCTTGTGGGAGACTCTCTTCTTTAATTTGCACAAAGTTGTATATTTCCTTTAAAGCAGCTTGTTTCTTATGCGCAGGGAAATATTTAGCAGAGAAGTAGTAAATCATATCCTGGGGACTACACACACAACCAGGACCAAGAGAATTAAACCATATCTTAGCACCACCCTTTAATGAGAATGGAAATATTTGAAGGATATAAAAGTAGCGATATCTCTCATCATTAGTGAACAGGGTGGCTATATCATTTAATTTAGTAAGATGTGCTACAACAGTTTTAGATTCATAACCGTGAAAAGGATCAGATTCAACCAAAGTAATTATATCAGGATCAATAGAGAATTCGCCCTATAGTGAGTCGTATTACAATTCACTGGCCGTCGTTTTACAACGTCGTGACTGGGAAAACCCTGGCGTTACCCAACTTAATCGCCTTGCAGCACATCCCCCTTTCGCATTTAGCTAATAACCTTTTGAGTTCATATCTATCTTTGTAGGCTAAAATAGCTAAAGAAGCATCTTGATCAAATAAATAACCCTCAGGAATAACAAGTGATTCTTCATCATCACTTTCACCTTCATAATCAAATTCAATATTTTCAATCTCTCTAGCCCTAGCAAGTCGTTCCTCTAGAAAATCACTAAGTGGCATAGTAGTATCAGGCATAGAGGTAGTTTCATCATAAGTATCATGCATAGCAGAAGTAGCATCATCAATAACATGCGACATATCAGAACGGATAGCAGAAGCAGGTGTAGGTGTCGCAAGCTTACTCATAACAGAAGGTGAATCAAGTGCAGAGCTAGATGGCAGTTCCTTACCTCCCCTCGTAGTTGAGGGATAGATCTTAGTTTTTGGATCTCTCAAGTTCTTCATAGTGTCCAGCAGATATAAATCCCAAGTGACTCAAAGAATAGAGCTATGCTCCCCGGCAACGGCGCCAGAAATTAGTCTTGATAACCCACAAGTATAGGGGATCGCAACAACTTTCGAGGGTAGAGTATTCAACCCAAATTTATTGATTCGACACAAGGGGAGCCAAAGAATATTCTCAAGTATTAGCAGCTGAGTTGTCAATTCAACCATACCTGGAAACTTAGTATCTGCAGCGAAGTGTTTAGTAGCAGAGTAATATGATAGTGATGGTAACGGTAACAAAAGAGTAATGAAAGCAAAGTAATGTTTTTGGTGTTTTGTAGTGATTGTAACAATAGCAACGGGAAAGTAAATAAGCGTAAACCAGTATATGGAAAGCTCGTAGGCATTGGATCAATGATGGATAATTATGCCGGATGCGGTTCATCATGTAACAGTCATAACATAGGGTGACACAGAACTAGCTCCAATTCGTCAATGTAATGTAGGCATGTATTCCGAATATAGTCATACGTGCTTATGGAAAAGAACTTGCATGACATCTTTTGTCCTACCCTCCCGTTGCAGCGGGGGCCTAATGGAAACTAAGGGATATTAAGGCCTCCTTTTAATAGAGAACCGGAACAAAGCATTAGCACATAGTGAATACATGAACTCCTCAAACTACGGTCATCACCGGTAAGTATCCCGCTTATTGTCACTTCGGGGTTAACGGATCATAACACATAATAGGTGACTATAGACTTGCAAGATAGGATCAAGAACATTCATATATTGATGAAAACATAATAGGTTCAGATCTGAAATCATGGCACTCGGGCCCTAGTGACAAGCATTAAGCATAGCAAACTCATAGCAACATCAATCTTAGAACATAGTGGATACTAGGGATCAAACCCTAACAAAACTAACTCGATTACATGGTGAATCTCATCCAAACCATCACCGTCCAGCAAGCATACGATGGAATTACTCACGCACGGTGGTGAGCATCATGAAATTGGTGATGTAGGATGGTTGATGATGACGACGGCGACGAATCCCCCTCTTCGGAGCCCCGAACGGACTCTAGATCAGCCCTCCCGAGAGGTTTTAGGGCTTGGCGGCGGCTCTGTATCGTAAAACGCGATGATTTCTTCTCTCTTATTTTTTTCTCCCCGAAAGCAGTTATATAGAGTTGGAGTTGGAGTCGGGGGGTCTCCAGGGGGCCCACAAGGTAGGATGGCACGCCCTAGGGGGGACGCCCCCACCCTCGTGAGAAGGGTGTGGGCCCCCTGGTCTTCATCTTTGGTGAGGATTTTTTATTATTTATTGTAAGATATCCCGTGGAGTTTCAGGTCATTCCGAGAACTTTTGTTTTCTGCACATAAAACAACATCATGGCAATTCTGCTGAAAACAACATCAGTCCGGGTTAGTTCCATTCAAATCATACAAGTTAGAGTCCAAAACAAGGGCAAAAGTGTTTGGAAAAGTAGATACGTTGGAGACGTATCAACAACCACCATTCTATTCCACCTATAGTGCTATGTCCATGGCTCACGCTCATGTATTGCGTGAAGATTGAAATTTTTTGAGAACATCAAAAGTATGAAACAATTGCTTGGCTTGTCATCGAGGTTGTGTATGATTTAAATATTTTGTGTGATGAAGATAAAGCATAGCCAGACTATATTATTTTGTAGGGATAGCTTTCTTTGGCCATGTTATTTTGAGAAGACATGATTACTTTGTTAGTATGCTTGAAGTATTATTATTTTTATGTCAATATTAAACTTTTATCTTGAATATTTCGGATCTGAATATTTGTGCCACAATAAAGAGAAGTACATGGATAAATATGTTAGGTAGCATTCCACATCAAAAATTCTGTTTTTATCATTTACCTACTCGAGGATGAGCAGGAATTAAGCTTGGGGATGCTTGATACATCTCCAACGTATCTATAATTTTTTATTGTTCCATGCATGTGTTTGGTATCGTTCCTTGCATGTGTTTGTATATGTTGTGCTTCCAACTTGATTATCTTGAGCAATCAAGTATGTGTGTGTTGGTTTGCACATCATGTATGTGTGTGTCATGCGTTGAGCCTTTTCATCTTGTTTATTTCTTAGTTGGCTCTTGTGAGAGATTAATGGAATATCCCATTATGGGGGAGTGATGTGCTTTGTGCACCTCACAATCCTATAAATGTGTGTACATTAGTAATACCATCTAGTATTGACATTTCAAGATTATCTAGTCGCTATGTGGTATGTCTTCCATTTACTTCTTATCTTTTGACAATTGGTACTCACTTGTGTGGTAGAATTTATTGATCATCTTTACATTGGCTTTTGCTTTTATTTGCCTTTTCTCTTGCTAAGGAATGTATCAACTCCCTTTGTCTTCCATACCCCTTGTGGATCTTGTTTATTTCTTGATCTTGTCCAGTGTTTTCTAGATATAGTGAAAGTGGTGATCCCACCTTGTGCATTTTGTATTCAAATGCAAATTCTCTATAATGCACTAGTCTTGGGGGAGCTATCCTATTTTCTAATAAACACTCTTGCGGTCCTTATCAAGTGTGTGTTGGTGGAAGGCAAGCCGTTTTCGTTTTGGTACTTTGTGCCATCATGAAACTTTGTAGAGAGCCTGGTTTGTTTGGAACCATCCTCTATTTTGGGGGTTTGATATCTTTTTTTAGTGGGTATCAATGGATATCTCATTCCTTGATGTATCTTTTAATTGATATCCTCCAAGCGATGATTTATTCATTTGGTATCTTTTCTTCTCTTGGTATTTCTTTGTCATTTGGTATGGGTTCTTGAAATTCTTGAGCATGCATATTAACTTCGTGTAGTATCTTTGGCATGCTTTCTTTCTTTGACCCAATATATAGGGGAAACTCCACCAAGTCTCAAATTGGATGAGATGTGCATGAAATTCATTTTCGTATCTATAAGCACATTTTTATGTGGAGTTTGTCCTATGTATTGTTGGTTCTCTAACTCTTTGGTCCCAATGAGTTTGGGTGCCATTTTGTTTGTGTTGTTGTTCTAGAAACAATTGGAGATACATTGGATGCTCGGCTCACTCACAAGGAAGGTGTTGTCATCATGTGCTTATTGGAGTCGAGCTAGGATGATCAATGAACTACTATCTACCTTCAATTGGTATCTACTACATCCTTCCAATGTTAACTCGGTAACAAGTATCTTCATATTCTTCATGCACACATTTCTTGCATCAACCTTGTGTAGGTTGTATCATGACATGTTATTCATTCATTCTTGTGATACTTGTTCCCTTTCTCAAAGCATCCCAACAATGATCTCTTGTTGCTAGTTGTGATGTCTTTGATGGGTGTGTGGTAGGAATTCATTTATATACAATAAGACCATATCTAGCCATGTGCTATGCTTCCAAGCAAATATCTTATTGGTATATGTATGACCTCCCTTTGGATATCTTGTTCCTCGTGTTGTAACTATTTCGGGTGTACATCCTTCTTTGTAGATATATATCATCATGATTTCATCTACCTAAAATCTTATACACTTGAGAGAAGTTGCATATCTAGTTGATATCCTTTCTTTCATGTCCACCTTGTCTTTCTTATGTTATTTCTTTGGTGGCTCAGTGAAAGCTTTTGCCTTGAGTGCGTGTCTTCTATCGTTGCATCTTGATGCACTCTTGTGTGGTGAAGATTATTTTCCTCATGCTTATCTTTACGAGGCTTTTTCCATCTTAATTGGTATCCCTCGTCTTGATGAGGCTTTCATCTTCTATCTTCACCATGGGTTGTCACAAGCATAGGTTCTTTATATGCTTATTAGTAAGCTTGTGAACCCATTTGCTAGTTGTGTGTGGGAATGATAGGTCGTGCACCAGCCTCATTCTTTCAAGACTTTACTGATGCTTAATGCTCATCCGTACATTAGTCTTCTCAAGTGCATTGCCTTGACTCACTCGCATCATTTTGGTTGAGCCCATTCTTAAGTTGCCTCTTTTACTTGTTGCTCAACCATGTGTTTGTTGTAAGTACTAGGCTTTGTTTCCTATGCTCACTTGCACTTGTTGTAAGTTTCTATTGATTTTGGGGGAGCCATGATCCTATTTTATGCACTTTGTATCCAAATACAAAAATTCTTATGTGTGCACAAATCATGGGGAGCTTCTATAGCTTAGAACACTCCTCTGCTCATATCATAATATCCTTATTCATGTGGCTCGTAGGATCTTTGTTCTAGTTGGTTCAATTGATATCCTTTGATTGCTTGCTTCAATTGGTATCTTTTGATTGCTTGATTGCTTGTGTCTCTCTTTGTTATGTCCTTGTGGCATATCATTCTTTAGCAATCTTTGTGCCTCAATATAGTTTGTGTTCCTCCAAGTATTTACCTTTGGATATGTGTATGGCATTCCACTCTCTTGTTGAGAAATACACAATTTATGGAGGAACACAATTTATTGGCCTTCTAAGCTTTTCTCCCATTTTGGCAATCGATGCCAATGGGGGAGAAGTTTCAGAGAGTTTTGTGGAGAAGTCTTCAGAGTTTTCTCCTTGATTTGGTTTTGTTCCTAAGCATTTGCATCTCATACGCATGCATTATTGGTTGTTGCATTGCATGGTGATGCATAATTCCTTGTATAAACTCTCTTGAAAGTGATTATCATCAATTACCAAAATGGGGGAGATTGAAAGAACATGCGGTGCCCCCATGTTTGGTTTTGGTAATTGATGACAATCTCTATGGACTAATGGTTGCCTTGAGTTATATTTGAAGGTTTTGTCCATAGGATTTTCTTGGAGTACATGTGTTGGTTTCAAGGAGAGTTTGTGTCTACCAAGGTGCTATTCAAGGAATTACCTAAAGATTGGTCATGTGAGAGTTGAGCTTATTGCAAGCATGTCTTGAAGAAGAAGATTGTGTGATCATTCATGCTTACCTTCAAGGCATCATCCAAATGAAGAGAGTTGGAAAGGTTCAAGGTTGATCAAGACTAAGTCAAGAGTGAATCAAGTTGATCAAATCACAAAGCATAGAAGATGTACCGAGAGGGATCAAGTGATCCCATGGTATGGTAAGCATTGACCATTATGCTTTGTGTACTAACCCATAGTCTTCGTGAGAGTTCTTTGTGGGGTTAGGTTGCGGTGTGCACGTTCAAGTGATGCATCACGAAGAGATCAAGTGCTTGAATATTTCCGTCCATTGTGGTGACAATGGACTTGTGAATATGTGCCGAAAAGTGGCTCACCCATAATGGAGTATGGGGGAGCAATCTACTAGTCTTAACCGAGCCAACGCAATCAAGAAAGGTGGTCCTACTTGAGGAAGTCAAGATCATCTACGTCTAGCTCAAGTGGACTTTGTGCAAGGAAAAGGTTTGGCCTTGATAGGTTCTCTATTCTACCGGTCTCATGGTGGTAGTTTGGAGACCGGGTTATAGGACCGTTTGCCGTACTATCAAGGGGGGCTCTCAAGTGAGCTTGATCGTATTGTTCATAGAGAGCTCAAACCATTGCATGCTTGCACCATCTTTCTTGGTTCTTGTTTGGTTCTATTTGTGAGTCTTAGAGCTTATGGTCATCTTGATGACAAGCTTGAGTTCATCAAAAACGGAGTTCGCATGCATCTTCTATGATGTTTTAGGTGTTGGAGGTTTTACCGGTCTTATCCGAGGAAGGGTTCTCACCATTTTATTATGGTCCTTTTCTCATTTGCTTCTTATTGATATTTCTATCAAGATTGTGTTAGCCCATGTCGTTAGCTTTCCAACAAACTTGGTTTCGTTGAATTCGGAGTCCGTTTGCAGAAGTTGTGGCTGTTTTGGTAAAGGCTGCAGCGGTACTACTGCGGCTAGAGCAGATGTAATTTTTTACTACCGCTCCAGAGCGGTACTACCGCGGCTCCTAAGTGGTAGTACCGCTCCCGAGCTGTACTATCGCGGCTCCTGAGCGGTAGTACCGCTCCGGACCAAAATCTCATGTTTTGCTGAGCGGAAGTAGGCACAGAAGTATTTTTTTGTACCGCTCGCAAGCAGTAATACCGCTACCATTTGCGGTAGTACCGCTATCCCTAGCGGTAGTACCGTGAGGTCGAGTGATAGTACCGCTCCGGCGGTTCTACTGGCCTTTTTCCTCCTCGCTGTTCTTTTTCAAAGGGGTACTACCCCCTAGCAGTAGTACCGCTCCTTGGAGCGGTAGTACCGCTCTGCTGTGAGCATAACGGTTGGATTCTTCCCCACCTATAAAAGGGGGTCTTCTTCCCCAATGAACCTTATCTCTTTAGCTCGTGTTCTTCCCCCATTGTTGACCTTCTTCGAGCTTGCTAACTCTCAATCCCTCCAATGATTCTTGCTAGTTCTTGAGGGAAAAGAGAGAGGAGATCTAGATCCACGTTTCCACCAATCACTTTCTTCTCTATGTGAGGGGAACCCCTTGGATCTAGATCTTGGAGTTCTTCGTGTTCTCTTCTTCGTTCTTCCTCTCATTTTCCTCCCTAGCATTTGTTGCTTCGGTGGGATTTGGGAGAGAAGGACTTGGGCACTCCGTGTGCCCTTGCCATTGCATTTGGTGCATCGGTTTGAGTTCTCCACAGTGATACATGGAAGTTACAAGTTGAGAAGCTTATTACTCTTGGGTGCTTGGTACCCTTGAGCTTGTTCCTCTTGGGTGCTTGGGCGCCCTAGACGGTTGAGGTCACCTCGGAGCCATATTCCATTGTGGTGAAGTTTGGTGGTGTCGTTGGGGAGTTAACCCCAACCTTTGTGGTGTTCGGAGCTCAATCATTGTGGTGTAAAGCTCCGGGCAAGCGTCGGGGTCTCCAATTATTAGGTGTGGAGATCGCCCCGAGCAATTTGACGGGTCCGGTGACCGCCCCCAAGGGTTGCCAAAGTGTACGGGTTCGGTGACCGCCCCCAAGGGTTGCCATTTGTACGGGTTCGGTGACCGCCCTCAAGGGTCCCTTAGTGGAATCACGGCATCTTGCATTGTGCGAGGGCGTGAGGAGATTACGGTGGCCCTAGTGGCTTCTTGGGGAGCATTGTGCCTCCACACCGCTCCAAACGGAGATTAGCATCCGCAAGGGTGTGAACTTCGGGATACATCGTCTCCGCGTGCCTCGGTTATCTCTTACCCGAGCCCTTTACTTATGCACTTTACTTTGTGATAGCCATATTGTTTCTTGTCATATATCTTGCTATCACATAGTTGCTTATCTTGCTTAGCATAAGTTGTTGGTGCACATAGGTGAGCCTAGTTGTTTTAGGTTTTGTGCTTGACAAATTAACCGCTAGGTTTATTCCGCATTTGTTCAAGCCTAAACCGTAATTATTTTAAAACGCCTATTCACCCCCCCTCTAGGCGACATCCACGATCTTTCATCACGTATCTCGTGGACGATCCGGAGACCCCCCCGACGTTAGACCTACGCCAAAAATTCCTATACATACAAAAACCCCCAGAAATAAACCTAGATCGGGAGTTCTGCCGCCGCAAGCCTCTGTAGCCACCGAAAACCAATCTATGTCCGTTCTGGCACCCTGCCGGAGGGGGGAATCCCTCTCTGGTGGCCATATTCATCATCCCGGCGCTCTCCATGACGAGGAGGGAGTAGTTCACCCTCGGGGCTGAGGGTATGTACCAGTAGCTATGTGCTTGATCTCTCTCTCTCTCTTTCTCTCTCTCTCTCTCTCTCTCTCTCTCGTTTTCTTGATTTGGCACGATCTTAATGTATTGCGAGCTTTGCTATTATAGTTGGATCTTATGATGTTTCTCCCCCTCTAATCTCTTGTGATGGATTGAGTTTTCCCTTTGAAGTTATCTTATCAGATCGAGTATTTAAGGATTTGAGAACACTTGATGTATGTCTTTCATGTGCTTATCTGTGGTGACAATGGGATATCACGTGATCCACTTGATGTATGTTTTGGTGATCAACTTGCGAGTTCCGTGACCTCGTGAACTTATGCATAGGGGTTGGCACACGTTTTCGTCTTAACTCTCCGGTACAAAATTTGGGGCACTCTTTGAAGTTCTTTGTGTTGGTTGACTAGATGAACATGATATTATGTGATGCATATCGTATAATCATACCCCACGGATACTTGAGGTGACATTGGAGTATCTAGGTGACATTAGGGTTTTGGTTGATTTGTGTCTTAAGGTGTTATTCTAGTACAAACTCTAGGATAGATTGAACGGAAAGAATATCTTCGTGTTATTTTACTACGGACTCTTGAATAGATTGATCAGAAAGGATAACTTTGAGGTGGTTTCTTACCCTACAATAATCTCTTCGTTTGTTCTCCGCTATTAGTGACTTTGGAATGACTCTTTGTTGCATGTTGAGGGATTGTTATGTGATCCAATTATGTTATTATTGTTGAGAGAACTTGCACTAGTGAAAGTATGGACCCTAGGCCTTGTTTCCACGCATTGCAATACCGTTTACGCTCACTTTTATCATTAGTTACCTTGCTGTTTTTATATTTTTCAGATTACAAAAACCTATATCTACCATCCATATTGCACTTGTATCACCATATCTTCACCGAACTAGTGCACCTATACAATTTACCATTGTATTGGGTGTGTTGGGGACACAAGAGACTCTTTGTTATTTGGTGGCAGGGTTGTTTGAGAGAGACCATCTTCATCCTACGCCTCTCACGGATTGATAAACCTTAGGTCATCCAGTTGAGGGAAATTTGTTACTGTCCTACAAACCTCTGCACTTGGAGGCCCAACAACGTATATAAGAAGAAGGTTGTGTAGTAGACATCACACACGTAGATCCCGCCACGACGCTCTGCTTGGAACTGCACCAACTGACAGCTCCACCATTTAATAAAAATACGTATCCGGTTTGTGACTTAGAGTCATCTGGGTCGGTGTCAAAGCTTGCATCGACGTAACCGTTTACGAGGAGCTCTTTGTCACCTCCATAAATGAGAAACATATCCTTAGTCCTTTTTAGGTATTTCAGGATGTTCTTGACTGCTGTCCAGTGATCCACTCCTGGATTACTTTGGTACCTCCCTGCTAAACTAATAGCAAGGCACACATCAGGTCTGGTACACAGCATTGCATACATGATAGAACCTATGGTTGAAGCATAGGGAATGACTTTCATTTTCTCTCTATCTTCTGTAGTGGTCGGGCATTGAGTCCGACTCAGCTTCACACCTTGTAACACAGGCAAAAACCCTTTCTTTGCCTGATCCATTTTGAACTTCTTCAAAACTTTATCAAGGAATGTGCTTTGTGAAAGTCCAATTAAGCGTCTTGATCTATTTCTATTGATCTTTATGCCCAATATATAAGCAGCTTCACCGAGGTCTTTCATTGAAAAATTCTTATTCAAGTATCCTTTTATGCTATTCAGAAATTCAGTATCATTTTCGATCAATAATATGTCATCCACATATAATATCAGAAATGCTACGGAGCTCCCACTCACTTTCTTGTAATACAGGCTTCTCCAAAAGTCTGTATAAAACCATTTGCATTGATCACACTATCAAAGCGTATATTCCAACTCCAAGAGGCTTGCACCAGTCCATAAATGGATCGCTGGAGCTTGCACACTTTGTTAGCACCTTTTGGATCGACAAAACCTTCTGGTTGCATCATATACAACTCTTCTTTAAGATATCCATTAAGGAATGCAATTTTGACATCTATTTGCCAAATTTCATAATCATAAAAATGCGGCAATTGCTAATATGATTCAGACGGACTTAAGCATTGCTACGGATGAGAAGGTCTCATCGTAGTCAACTCCTTGAACTTGTCGAAAACCTTTTGCAACAAGTCGAGCTTTGTAGACAATAACATTACCGTCAGCGTCAGTCTTCTTCTTGAAAATCCATTTATTCTCTATGGCCTGTCGATCAATGGGCATGTCAACCAAAGTCCACACTTTCTTCTCATACATGGATCCCATCTCAGATTTCATGGCCTCAAGCCATTTTGCGGAATCTGGGCTCATCATCACTTCCTCATAGTTTGTAGGTTCGTCATGGTCAAGTAACATGACCTCCAGAACAGGATTACCGTACCACTCTGGTGCAGATCTTACTCTGGTTAACCTACGAGGTTCGGTAGTAACTTGATCAGAAGTTTCATGATCATCATCATTAGCTTCCTCACTTACTGGTGTAGGAATCACTGGAACTGATTTCAGTGATGAACTACTTTCCAATAAGGGAGCACGTACAATTACCTCATCAAGTTCTACTTCCCTCCCACTCACTTCTTTCGAGAGAAACTCCTTCTCTAGAAAGGATCCATTCTTAGCAACGAATATCTTGCCTTCGGATCTGTGATAGAAGGTGTACCCAACAGTCTCCTTTGGGTATCCTATGAAGACACATTTCACCGATTTGGGTTCGAGCTTATCAGGTTGAAGCCTTTTCACATAAGCATCGCAGCCCCAAACTTTAAGAAACGACAACTTGGGTTTCTTGCCAACCACAGTTCATAAGGTGTCGTGTTAACAGATTTAGATGGTGCCCTATTTAACATGAATGCATCCGTCTCTAAATCATAACCCCAAAACGATAGTGGTATATCAGTAAGAGACATCATAAATCGCACCATATCTAGTAAAGTACGATTACGACATTCGGACACACCATTACGCTGTGGTGTTCTGGGCGGCGTGAGTTGCAAAACTATTCCGCATTGTTTCAAATGAAGACCAAACTCATAACTCAAATATTCTCCTCCACGATCAGATCGTAGAAACTTTATTTTCTTGTTATGATGATTTTCCACTTCACTCTGAAATTCTTTGAACTTTTCAAATGTTTCAGACTTATGTTTCATTAAGTAGATATACTAATATTTGCTCAAATCATCTGTGAAGGTGAGAAAATAACGATATCCGCCGCGAGCCTCAATGTTCATTGGACCACATACATCAGTATGTATGATTTCCAATAACTCTGTTGCTCGCTCCATTGTTCCGGAGAACGGAGTTTTAGTCATCATGCCCATGAGGCATGGTTCGCAAGTACCAAGTGATTCATAATCAAGTGATTCCAGAAGTCCATCAAAATGGAGTTTCTTCATGCGCTTTACACCAATATGACCTAAACGGTAGTGCCACAAATAAGTTGCACTATCATTATCAACTCTGCAGCTTTTGGCTTCAATACTATGAACATGTGTATCACTACTATCAAGATTTAGTAAAAATAGACCACTCATCAAGGGTGCATGATCATAAAAGATATTATTCATATAAATAGAACAACCCTTATTCTCTGATTTAAATGAATAATCGCCTCGCATCAAACAAGATCCAGATATAATGTTCATGCTCAACACTGGCACCAAATAACAATTATTTAGGTCTAAAACTAATCCAAAGGTAGATGTAGAGGTAGTGTGCCAACGATGATCACATCGACTTTGGAACCATTTCCCACGCGCATCATCACCTGATAACCCACAAGTGTAGGGGATCTATCATAGCCTTTTAGATAAGTAAGAGTGTCGAACCCAACAAGGAGCAGAAGGAAATGATAAGCGGTTTTCAGCAAGGTATTCTCCGCAAGCACTGAAATTATCGGTAACAGATAGTTTTGTGATAAGGTAATTTGTAACAGGTAACAAGTAATAAAAGTAAATAAGGTGCAACAAGATGGCCCAATCCTTTTTGTAGCAAAGGACAAGCCTGGACAAACTCTTATATAAAGGAAAGCGCTCCCGAGGACACATGGGAATTATCGTCAAGCTAGTTTTCATCACGTTCATATGATTTGCGTTCGGTACTTTGATAATTTGATATGTGGGTGGACCGGTGCTTGCGTACTACCCTTACTTGGACAAGCATCCCACTTATGATTAACCCCTATTGCAAGCATCTGCAACTACAATAGGAGTATTAAGGTAAACCTAACCATAGCATGAAACATATGGATCCAAATCAGCCCCTTAGAAGCAACTCATAAACTAGGGTTTAAGCTTCTGTCACTCTAGCAACCCATCATCTACTTATTACTTCCCAATGCCTTCCTCTAGGCCCAAACAATGGTGAAGTGTCCTGTAGTCGACGTTCACATGACACCACTAGAGGAAAGACAACATACATCTCATCAAAATATCGAACGAATACCAAATTCACATGACTACTTATAGCAAGACTTCTCCCATGTCCTCAGCAACAAACGTAACTACTCAAAAATCATATTCATGTTCATAATAAGAGGGGTATTAATATGCATAATGGATCTGAACATATGATCTTCCACCCAATAAACCGACTAGCATCAACTACAAGGAGTAATCAACACTACTAGCAACCCACTGGTACCAATCTGAGGCTTTGGGACAAAGATTGGATACAAGAGATGAACTAGGGTTTGAGATGAGATGGTGCTGGTGAATATGTTGATGGAGATTGACCCCCTACCGATGAGAGGATCGCTGGTGATGATTTCCCCCTCCCGGAGGGAAGTTTCCCCGGCAGAACAGCTCCGACGGAGCCCTAGATTGGTTCCGCCAAGGTTCCGCCTCGTGGCCGCGGAGTTTCGTCCCAAAAGCTTGCTTATGATTTTTTCCTTGACGAAAGACTCCATATAGCCAAATATGGGCATCAGACGGCCAGCAGGGGGCCCACGAGGCAGGGGGTGCGCCCCCCACCCTCGTGGACGGTGGGTGGCCCCCTGTGGTACTTCTTTCGCCCAATATTTTTTATATATTCTGAAAGGTGCTCCCGTGAAGTTTGAGGACTTTTGGAGATGTGCAGAATAGGTCTATAATATTTGCTCCTTTTCCAGCCCAGAGTTCTAGCTGCCGACATTCCCCCTCTTCATGTAAACCTTGTAAAATAAGAGAGAATAGGCATACGTATTGTGACATAATGTGTAATAACAGCCCATAATGCAATAAATATCGATATAAAAGCATGATGCAAAATGGACGTATGAACTCCCCCAAGCTTAGACCTCACTTGTCCTCAAGAGAAAGCCGATATTGAAAATAAGTCTGCATGTTTAGAGATAGAGGTGTCAATAAAATAAAATACGGACATGAGGGCATCATGATCATTCTTAGGGCATCTCCAGCCGTTGCCCTCCCAGGGGGTGCCTAAAATCGCCGCCTGGGGGTGAGCCGGCGCAAAAATTGGGCCTGGGGGCGAGTTGGTCCCCAGCCGCCGGCCCCAGGGCCGCCCCCAGGCACGTTTTAAAATAAAAGAAGTTCGGCGAAGTTCGGCTTAAACACGATAAAATTCGGCCAAACACGATAAATTTCGGCACATTTCGGCGAAGTTCGCGGATTTTCATTACATAGCACATATACATAAACTAATCTAAAGGAAAAACTGGCTGAAGTCGCCGCCGTCGCTGCCATCGTCGTCGGCGGCCTTCTCCTCCTTGACGCGGGCGCCCCTGCTGGACCCCTGCCCGGCGTCGCCATGGCGGACTGGTGGCGGCGCATCATCGTCGTCGTCGTCACTGTCGCAGATGACGACGACTCCGCCTTCGTCGCGGCCGAGTCGACGCTCCGCGAAGCGAAGCAGGGCGGCGCACTGGCGCTCCTTCGCCTTCTCCAGGCGCTCCTTCTCCATCGCTATGGAGTCCCTGCGCGCCCATTCTAGGGCCGCGTCGTCGTCGAGCTCCGTCGTCACCGGCGCGGCCGGCTCCTTCTTCACCGGCGCGAGCCCCGACTCCGTCTTTGGCTTGACGCAGCGCGGAGGAGGAGCCGACGAGTAGGCGTGCCGACCGCCCTCGTTGATGACGATGCCAGCACTGCGAGTGCGTCGGCCGAGCGGCGTCTCCGCCGCGGGCTCGGCCTTGACGCCGAGCAGGGCCGGAGTGCCGGAGGAGTGCGATGAAGATCGGGAGGAGGAAGAAGAGGAGGAGGACCCGAACCTCCTTGGCGCCCATGGCCCGGCGCATCGGTGCTGCGCCGGGGCGGCCGCCCTCACCGGGTACGCCAACGGCGGGTCGTTGCCGCCCTCGAGGTACGTCAGCACGCCCTCGAGTGTGCGGCCGGGGACGCCCCACCACAGGTGGCGCCCCTCGCTGTTCTGCCGGCCACCAACCACCGGCGCGCCGTTGATGGACGCCAAGCGCTGCTGCTGGCGGCGCTCGAAATACGCCGCCCAAGCCGCATGGTTGTCGGCGGCGTACTAAGGGAGGGAGAGTTGGGCGTCGGTGAGGGAGGCGCACACGACCTCGACTTCCTCGGTGAAGTACTTCGGCTTCGCCACGGCGTTGGGCAACGGGGGAATGGGCACTCCCCCGGCGCTGAGCCTCCACCCCGTCGGCCCGGCGCGCACGTCCGGCGGCGCCGGTATGTTCGCCTGGAACAGGAGCCAGGACTCCTGTTCGGGGAGCGAACGACGGCCGAAGCCGTTGGCCGCCGCCTCGTCTCCGGGGAAGTGTTCCGCCATGGCGACGGGCTCGGGAGAGGTAGAGAGATAGAGGGAGGGGCTGGGCGGCGACGCTCGGGAGAGGTAGGGAGAGGGAGGAGCTGGGCGGCGGCGGGGGGCGGGGCTGGTGTGGGCACAGGCGAGTGCAGGCCACCGGCTATATAGTCGTGCCGCACCCGTGTGTACGCGTGCGAGGGAGGGGAGGCGTCGGCACGCCGCCCCGTGACGCGCCGCCCGTGAGGAATCAATGGCAAGGCTGACCGGCGGCAGCCTTGGCATTGATTCCCCGTGGGAACCGAGGCCGTTGGGGGAAGACGAGGCGCCGTGTCGCTGATGCGGCGGGCCCGCGGCTGTTTCGCGCCAAAACAGTTCGCCCCGGCGTCCCCGGGCGCCCCCCAGCGCGCCGGGTTCGGCCTGGGTCCGCCAGCGCTGTTTTCGGCCCAGGCCGGCGAAAATCGGGCTCCTGGGGGCGCGACTGGGCCGTTTTTTTGGCGCCGGCACGAAAAAATCGGCTGGGGAGTCCTTCCTAGGGGTGCGGCTGGAGATGCCCTTAGAACAGCAACATATACATATATTGTCACATGATATCTTATGCTAAAGTAACAATTCAATCACAATTTCAAGTATGAATCAGAAACTTCATTGAGAACCAACAAACTATAATCTTAGTCATTTAAGCAATTGCAATTTATCATAACATAGGAAAGAGTCAATATAAGAGATTTTTAGCAAGTCCACATACTCAACCATCATTTAGTCTTTCATAATTGCTAACACTCACGCAATATTTATGGGTATGAAGTTTTAATCGCCCACAGAGAAAGATAGGGGCTTATAGTTTTGCCTCCCAACCTTTTACCTCAAGGGTAATGTCAACAATAATAGTTCATGAAAACTCACATCCAATTAGCTATATATATCTGGATCTTTCCAACACATTGTGCTTGCCAAAGGATAAAATGTAAAAAGGAAAGGTGAAGATCACCATGACTCTTTGCATGAAGTAATAGACAAAATAAAAGATAGGTCCTTCGCAGAGGGAAGCAGAGGTTGTCATGTGCTTTTATGGTTGGATGCACAAAATCTTAATGCGAAAGAACGTCACTTTATATTGCCACTTGTGATATGGACCTTTATTATGTAGTCCGCCGCTTTTATTTCTTCCACATCACAAGATCGTATAAAGCTTATTTTCTCCACACTAATAAGTCATACATATTTAGAGAGCAATTTTTATTTCTTGCAACGATGACAACTTACTTGAAGGATCTTACTCAATCCATAGGTAGATATGGTGGACTCTCATGGAAAAACTGGGTTTAAGGATATTTGGAAGCACAAGCAGTATCTCTACTTGGTGCTAAGAATTTGTCTAGCATGAGAGGGAAAGGCAAGCTCAACATGTTGGATGATCCATGACAACATAATTTATCTCAGATGTAATAAAACATAACCCATTACGTTTTCTTCCTTGTCCAGCCTCAACTCTTTAGCATGTCATATTTTAATAAGTGCTCACAATCATAAAAGATGTCCAAGATAGTATATTTATATGTGAAAACCTATCTTTCTTTATTACTTCCTATTAATTGCAACGATGAAAAAAACTATGTTTGTCAACTCTCAACAACTTTTATTCATCATACTCTTTATATGTGAAGTCATTACTCTCCATAAGATCCACATGATCCCTTTATTTCTTTTTATTCTTTTTCTTTTATTTTATTCCCTCAAGATCATAGTAAGATAATCAAGCCCTTGACTCAACACTAATATTTATTATATATAGCTCACGGACTCGATTACATAGAAGGATCATAAAGCAAAACTCAAAACTAGATCATACTAAAACTTTTATTCTACTAGATCAATATATAACCAAAAGGAGCGAACTAAGAAAAACGGTAAAGATAAAGATGTGATGGTGATACGATAACGGGGCACTCCCCCAAGCTTGGCAGTTGCCAAGGGGAGTGCCCATACCCATGTGATTATGTCTCCTTCTTTGTTGGCGAAGAAGGTGTTGGTGATGATGGATAATCGCACATCGAGCATAGGAAATCCTCCAATTTGCGGATAATGCCCTTGAGTGCGATGATATGCTCCTTCAACAAAATATTTTCACTTGTGAGATACTTGTTTTGAATGTGAGCTAAGTCAATCATCTTGAATGCTTCAATCTCCGTTGGGGTAAAGAGATTGTGATGAGGTTGAAGGATGTCTTCTTCTTCTACTGTCAGAACTTGATCCCCCACGACCTTCTTGATCCCATCATCCTTGTTGATCTCTCGGGGCTCTTCTCTCTTCATCTCTATCTTCATTAGCCAAGCATCATTGCCCTCATTGTTGGAAGAGAAAGGAGAAGACATGATGCCTGGCCTTGACAACCCTGACAGAAAACAGCTCGAAACAAAAATAGAGGATATTTGCGTGGTACGATGGTCAAAACCTTCGGGAGATTATACAATGAATTTTTACCGACATAAAGAAGTATCGTGCAAGAAAACGGAGTCCGGAGAGCACATGAGGTGCCCACGAGGCAGGGGGCGCGCCCAGGGGGGTAGGGCGCGCCCTCCACGCTCGTGGACGCCTCGTGTCCTTCCCGGACTGCTTCTTATTTTTCTATTTTCTTAAATATTCCAAAACGGAGAAAAATTGCCATTAGATCTGTTTTGGAGTCGGTTTACTTACCATACCACGTACCTATTCCTTTTCGGAGTCTGAAATGTTCTAGAAAGTGTCCCTTATGTATTCCTCCGGGGTTACGGTTTCAATAACATTAGTTTCAACATTTATAGGATTACCTGAGATATAATGCTTGATTCTTTGACCGTTCACCACCCTCGGATTTGTGCTTTCGAAGTTGTTGATTTTTCTGGCACCGGAATGATAGACCTCCTCGATGACGTAAGGACCATCCCATTTAGAGAGGAGTTTTCCTGCAAAAAATCTTAAACGAGAGTTGTATAACAATACATAATCACCTACATTAAACTCACGTTTTTGTATCCTTTTGTCATGCCATCTTTTAAATTTTTCTTTAAACAGTTTGGCATTCTCATAGGCCTGGGTTCTCCATTCATCAAGTGAGCTAATGTCAAATAACCTCTTCTCACCGGCAAGTTTGAAATCATAATTGAGCTCTTTAATGGCCCAATATGCCTTATGCTCTAATTCGAGAGGTAAGTGACATGTTTTTCCATAAACCATCTTATACGGAGACATACCCATAGGATTCTTATATGCAGTTCTATAGGCCCATAATGCATCATCAAGTTTCTTGGACCAATTCTTCCTAGATCTATTAACAGTCTTTTGCAAAATTAATTTAAGCTCTCTACTGCTCAGTTCTACTTAACCACTAGACTATGGGTGATAAGGAGATGCAATTCTATGATTAACATCATACTTAGCAAGCATTTTACGAAAGGCACCATGAATAAAATGTGAACCACCATCAGTCATTAAGTATCTAGGGACTCCAAACCTCGGAAAGATAACTTCCTTAAGCATCTTAATAGAGGTGTTATGATCAGCACCACTAGTTGGAATAGCTTCTACCCACTTAGTAACGTAATCAACAACAACTAAAATATGAGTATACCCATTAGAGGAAGGAAATGGTCCCATATAATCAAAGCCCCAAACATCAAATGGTTCAATAACAAGTGAATAATTCATAGTCATTTCTTGACATCTACTAATATTACCAATTCTTTGACATTCATCACAGGACAAAACAAACTTACAGGCATCCTTGAAGAGAGTAGGCCAATAAAACCGGATTGCAATACCTTATGTGTAGTTCTATCTCCAGCATGGTCTCCTCCATAAGCCTCAGAGTGACACTTGCGTAGGATCTATTCCTGTTTATGCTCAGGTACACAACATCTAATAACACCATCTACTCCTTCTTTAAAAATATGTGGGTCATCCCAAAAGTAATGCCTCAAATCATGGAAGAACTTTTTCTTTTGCTGGTATGTGAAACTAGTTGGTATAAACTTAGCAACAATATAATTAGCATAATCAGCATACCATGGAGCAGTACGAGAAGCATTTATGATAGCTAGTTGTTCATTAGGAAATCTATCATCAATAGGTAGTGGGTCATCAAGAACATTCTCTAACCTAGACAAGTTCTCTGCGACGGGGTTCTCAGCTCCCTTTCTATCAATAATATGCAAACAAAATTCTTGTAGCAAGAGAACCCATCTAATAAGTCTAGGTTTAGCATCTTTCATTTCCATAAGATATTTAATAGGAGCATGATCAATGTGAACAGTTACTTTAGAATCAACAATATAAGGTCTGAACTTATCACAAGCAAATACAACAGCTAAAAATTCTTTTTCAGTAGTAGCATAATTTCTTTGAGCACTGTCTAGAGTTTTACTAGCATATTGAATAACATTTAATTTCTTATCAACTCTTTGTCCTAGAACAGCCCCTATAGCATAATCACTAGCATCACACATGATTTCAAATGGTAAATTCCAACCAGGTGGCTGAACAATAGCTGCAGAAATCAAGGCTTTCTTAAGTATTTCAAATGCTTCTACGCAGTCATCATCTAAAACAAAAGGAACATCTTTTTGTAAGAGATTAGTCAGAGGCCTAGAAATTTAAGAGAAGTCCTTAATGCACCTCCTATAAAAACCGGCATGACCAAGGAAACTTCTTATACCTTTGATGTCCTTAGGACACGACATCTTTTCAATAGCATCAACTTTAGCTTTATCAACTTCGATGCCTCTTTCAGAAATTTTATTCCCCAAGACAATACCTTCATTAACCATAAAGTGGCACTTCTCCCAATTCAAGACAAGATTAGTTTCTTCACATCTCTGCAAAAATCGATCAAGGTTTTGCTTAAGCAATCATCAAAAGAAGTTTCGTAAATGGAGAAATCATCCATGAAAACCTCAACAATCTTTTCACAAAAGTCAGAGAATATAACAGTCATACATCTTTGAAAAGTAGAAGGTGCATTGCATAAACCAGAAGGCATACGTCTATAAGCAAAGGTACCGAAAGGGCAAGTAAAATTTGTCTTTTCTTGATCCTCTTTTGACACAGGTATTTGAGAGAAACCAGAATAACCATCCAGAAAGCAAAAATGTGTATGTTTGGATAATCTTTTTAGCATTTGATCAATAAAAGGTAAAGGGTAATGATCCTTCTTAGTAGCTTTATTTAATTTGCGGAAATCAATTACCATTCTATAACCTGTAACAATTCTTTGTGGGATCAATTCATCTTTATCATTAGGAACAACAGTAATACCTCCCTTCTTAGGGACATAATGGACATGGCTTACCCACTGACTATCAGCAACGGGGTAAATTATACCTGCCTCTAGAAGCTTTAGTATTTCTTTTCTTACCACTTCTTTCATCTTAGGATTGAACCGTCATTGGTGATCAACAACCGGTTTCGCGTCTTTCTCCAATTTTATTTTGTGCTGGCAGAGAGTGGGACTTATGCCCTTAAGATCATCAAGAGTATATCCAATAGCAGCACGGTGCTTCTTCAGAGTTTTCAATAATTTCTTTTCTTCATGCTCTGAAAGGTTAGCACTAATAATAATAGTATATATATCTCTTTATCATCAAGTGTAACACCCACAATGCGGCTATATCTCCCACGTGTCGGGGCACGACTTAGAGGCATAACCGCATGGTAGGCATGTCGCAAGAGGGGTAATCTTTACACATACCATGTGCTGAATAAGAAAGGGATACAGAGTTGGCTTACAATCGCCACTTCACACAATACATAAATATATCATACATCATCCAGAATACAATAAAGGTCCGACTACGGAACCAAAATAAAGAAAGACAACCCCAAATGCTAGATCCCCAATCGCCCCAACTGGGCTCCTCTACTGATCATCCGGAAAAGAAACATAGTAACGGCCCGAATCCTCGTCGAACTCCCACTTGAGCTCGGTAGCGTCCCCTGCACTGGCATCATCGGCACATGCATCTATGTTGGAAGTATCTGTGAGTCACGGGGACTCAGCAATCTCACACCCTCGCGATCAAAACTATTTAAGCTTAAAGGTAGGAAAGGGCAGTGAGGTGGAGCTGCAGAAAGCACTAGAATATATGGTGGCTAACTTACGCAAAAGAGAGCGAGAAGAGAAGCAAAGCACAGTCGAGAAGCTAACAGTGATCAAGAAGTGATCCTAAAGCTACTTACGTTCAAGCATAACACGAGACCGTGTTCTCTTCCCGGACTTCGCCGAAAAGAGACCATCACGGCTACACACGCAGTTGATTCATTTTAATTAAGTTAAGTGTCAAGTTCTCTACAACCGGGCATTAACAAATTCCCATCTGCCCATAACCGCGGGCATGACTTTCAAAAGTTCAAAACCCTGCAGGGGTGTCCCAACTTAGCCCATCACAAGCTCTCACGGTCAACGAAGGATACTCCTTCTAGCGGGAAGACCCGATCAGTCTCGGAATCCCGGTTACAAGACATTTCGACAATGGTAAAACAAGACCAGCAAAGCCGCTTGATGTGCCGACAAATCCCGATAGGAGTCACATGTATCTCATTCTCAGGGCACACCGGATAGGTCAAGCTACGAATAAAACCAACCCTCAAGTTGCCCCGAGGTGGCCCCGTAGGTTGCCCGTTTCGGACCAACACTCAGAGGAGCACTGCCCCCCCCCCGGGGGGGGGGTTAAAATAAAGATTACCCTTGAGTCTACAGAACCCAAGGGAGAGGTATATGGTGGTAGGTAGGCAAATGGTAAAACCAAGGTTGGGCCTTGCTTGAGGAGTTTTATTCAAGGCGAACTGTCAAGGGGTTCCCATAACACCCAACTGCGTAAGGAACGCAAAATCAAGGAACAAAACACTGGTATTACGGAAACTAGGGCGGCAAGAGTGGAACAAAACACCAGTCATAAGGCCGAGCCTTCCACCCTTTACCAAGTATATAGATGCATTAAAGTAAACAAGATATAATAATGATATCCCAACAATATCCATGTTCCAACATGGAACAAACTCCATCTTCACCTGCAACTAGCAACGCTATAAGAGGGGCTGAGCAAAAGCGGTAACATAGCCAAACAACGGTTTGCTAGGAACGGTGGGTTAGAGGCTTGACATGGCAATATGGGAGGCATGATATAGCAACTGGTAGTTATCGCGGCATAGCCATAGAGCAAACAACTAGCAAGCAAAGATATATGTGATTTCGGGGGTATGGTCATCTTGCCTGCAATGTTCTCAGAGTTGACGAAAGCTTGATCCTTGTTAGCGTACTCAACAGGTTCCTCGATCACGTACTCGTCTCCCAGCTCTACCCAGAGAAAGAACACAAGCAAAAGACCAACAATCAATCACGGTGCAATGCACAAGCAACATGATGCAAAACATGGCATGATATGCGAGATGTGATATGCAATGCATATGCGTGCTTCGGAAGGGAAAGATTGGACCAGGAATAAACTTGGCAAACCAAGTGTGCCGCTGGAAAGATGATATGATTTCGGTCGAAATCGATATAAAGATCGCCGGAATCGGATGCACGGTTTGCAAATGGCAATCAAAACAAGAATGGCACAATTCTGCGATTAACATCACGATGCCATCTAGAATGCAACATGAAACTAAGCTACTGCACTCCAACATAGCAACAAAGAACATGGAAGTGATCTACTCAAGATTATTGACAAAAGATGAACACTGAGCTACGGCTAAATCACACAAGAGTAGGTTCAAACAAGCATGGCAAAAGTGCAAAAGATATCAGCTTCACAGACTTAGTGAAAATATTAACATGCCAGGAATAACATCAGGAAGCAATGTTTAGAGCAAGCAAACAACATGCTACAGGAACATATCATAGCAAACAAAGCAATGGCATGAATCTACTAAAAGCATAGAACAAAAGTCCCTTACTGATCATGAGCCAAAAAGGCACAACAGATATGATGGCACCCATGTAAACATAGCAAGTTTCGTTAACAGATTCAGACTTACCAGAAAACTGAGCATGACATAAACAGAATGATGAAGGCATCTTTGCAAGCTCGATTCACTCACCACAAGGAATTGCATGACAAGATAAGCATAGCATCAGCAAGAAGACATGTTCATGAAGCAAACCATGGCAAGAGAGAGAGAGAATAGCATGCATGGATCAACTACAACAACCATGGCAAAATTGATTAACATGTAAACAATCTGGTAGGAACATTTTATAGCAAAAGTAGAGCAAGATTAAGACATTCTAGGTCACTCCATAATTGCAAACAGGGGCATGGATGGATAGAGCATAATCATATGTCCAAAACATCCTTACTAAAGCAACTCAAATAAAGCATGTATCTCACTGTAGCAACATGGTTACATGGCATAAAAATAACAACAGAACAAGGACTTAGCAAAATCCTAAGTCCCTGAAATGAGCAATATCACGAAGGCTACTTTGCATGCTTGTGTTAGTCACAAAAAAGATCACAAAAATACATGGCAAGCACCCCTGTAAAGATAGCATGGCATAGATCAAAACACATGTAGAGCTCATGCCCATATGATGCACACAACAAATGTGACAAAAATGACAAATCAACATAATCTGCAAAGTAACAGGAGCAAACATTTTATAGCACTCTTGCATCAGTGATCTGAGAATCAATATGGACTCAAACAAGCATGGCAGAATGTAATGAAATGAAGAGCATCTCCCAATGAACATTTTGATATATCATGCGCATGAAACAGAGCAACGGTCATGGAGTTATGATGCAATGAAGAGGGCCTGAAAATGTTGCATGGAAAAAACTTAGGAAAAATATACCCCTCCGAAAACAGATCTAAGGTTGACTTTGCATGGATGTCGAGGCGGCGGCGGATCTCGCCAGAGTTGCGGTGGCCGGAGAAGGTGGACGTGGATCCGGCGCTAGGGCTCGCCTGAGCTGCGGGCGCTGGTCGGGGGCGCTGGTCGGGGGCGCCGGGCGGCGCGGGGTCCGCGGCGGAGTCCGCGGCGGGCGGCGGGGCGCCGGTGATGAGGCGCGGCGGGGCGGCAGAGGAGCCCGCCGGAGATGCGACGGTGGACGAAGGCGGCGGCGGCCGCGCGGGGCGCTGCGGGTGGAGCACGGGCTCGGGCGGGCCCGCTGTGGGCTCGCCGGGCCGGCGGCAGAGGAGGGCGGCGCGGTGCCACATGGCAGCAGTGGACTGGTGCGGGCGCGGCGGCGGACGCGTCCGGCCCGATCCAGACGTGTCCGGCGGCGGAGAGGGAGCGGTGCTAGTTTCGACCCGAATTTTGGACGGGGAGAACATATTTATAGGTAGGAGGAGTTTGGAGTGTCCAAATGAGGTGTAGTTTTCGACCACGCGATCGTGATACGACGGAGGAGGACATGGGAGTGGTTTGGATGGGTTATTGGGCCGTTTTGGAGGGGTTTTGGGCTGCAACACACACGAGGCCTTTACGGTTCCCCGGTTAACCGTTGGAGTATCAAACGAACTCCAAATGACACGAAATTTGACATGCGGTCTACCGGTGGTGTACCAAGGCCACTTGGAAAATCTCGGTCCATTCCGAGAACGTTTAACACCCGCACACGAAAAGAGACAAAAGGGGGCGCCGGAGGACGTAGGAGTGTCAGATTGCAAAACGGACAACGGGGAAAATGCTCGGATGCATTAGACGAACACGTATGCAAATGCGATGCACATGATATGAAATGCATGACAAGGACAAAATGCAAAACGAAGAGAAAACCCAACCACGAAGGGAATCTCATAACTTAAAGCCGAAAGTGGCAGAGTCGGAGTTACAATTATGGTAAGTTACATCCGGGGTGTTACATCAAGATAAGCATATTTAAGAGTATCAGGAAAGGGTTTAAGCTCAAACATGGGATCACCCTTAGGTGGAGGAGGATCCCCTAGGATTTCAACAGGCAAGTTGTGTTTCAAAATAGGTCCTTGTTTAAAGAATACTTCATCTATTTCCCTTCTTTAATTCATAAACATACCATTTTCATAGTCTAGCAAATATTGTTCTAAAGGATCACTAGGAGGCACGGCAATAGAAGCAAGACCAATAATTTCATCTTTACTAGGCAATTATTTATCATGGGGTTGTCTACAAAATTTAGCAATATTAAATTCATGAGACATATCCCCTAAACCAACAGAAACAATATCCTTATTGCAGTCTATCTTAGCATTAACAGTATTCAAGAAGGGTCTACCAAATATAATGGGACAAAAGTTATCTTGTGGGGAACCAAGAACAAGAAAATCAGCAGGATATTTAACTTTCCCACACAAGACTTCAACATCTCTAACAATCCCAACCGGTGAAATAGTGTCTCTATTGGCAAGTTTAATAGTAACATCAATTTCCTCTATCTCAGCAGGTGCAGTATCATGCATAATTTCTTTATATAAGGAATGGGGTATTGCACTTGCACTAGCACCCATATCACAAAAGCCATGATAGCAATGATCTCCTATTTTAACAGAAATAGCAGGCATGCCTACAACAGGTCTATGTTTATTTTTAGTATCGGGTCTAGCAATTCTAGCAGCTTCATCACAGAAGTAAATAACATGCTCATCAATATAATCGGCCAAGAGATCTTTAATCATAGAAACACTAGGTTCAACTTTAATTTGCTTAGAGGGAGTAGGTGTTCTAGCATTACTCTTATGAACCACAGTTGAAGCTTTAGCATGATCCTTTATTCTAGCAGGGAAAGGTGGTTTCTCAACATAAGCAGTAGGAACAATAGGATCATTATAAGTGATAGTCTTTTCTTCAACTTTAATAGGTGCAACTACTTTTACTTCAATGGGAGTATTATATTTAAACCACTTCTCCTTAGGGAGATGAACATGAGTAGCAAAGGATTCACAAAAAGAAGCTACTATCTTAGAGTCAAGTCCATATTTACTGCTAAATTCACGGAAAGCATCGGTGTCCATAAAAGATTTAACACAATCAAACTTAGGTGTTATACCTGACTCCTTACCTTCATCGAGATCCCAATCTTCAAAGTTGCGTTTAATTATTTCCAATAAATCCCATTTGAATCCAATAGTCTTCATCATAAAAGAACCAGTACAAGAAGTATCGAGCATGGAGCGATTATTGAGAGAAAGCCGATCATAAAATTTTTGAATAATAATTTCTCTTGAGAGCTCATGATTGGGGCGTGAATATAACATTGACTTAAGCCTCCCCCAATCTTGAGCGATGCTTTCTCCTTCGCGAGGCCAAAAATTATATATATAATTACGATCATGATGGACAAGATGCATAGGATAAAACTTCTGATGAAATTCCAATTTCAATCGGTTGTAGTTCCATGATCCCATATCATCACATAGCCTAAACCATGTCAATGCCTTTCCCTTCAAAGATAAAGGGAAGACCTTCTTCTTGATAACATCCTCGGGCATACCTGCAAGCTTAAATAATCCACAAACTTCATCCACATAGATTAGGTGCAAATCGGGATGCAATGTTCCATCTCCTGTAAAAGGATTAGCTAGAAGTTTCTCTATCATACCCGAAGGAATTTCAAAGTAAACATTTTCAGTAGGTTCAGTAGGTTGAGGAGCAACTCTTTGCTCTACTGGTCGGGGTGCAGATACCTCGAGCAAGCCCCTCAAAGGATTATGTTCCATAGTAACAAGTGACAGTAAATTTTAGCACACTATATAAATTTTTCCTTACCAAATCTCACTCACCAAAGGCGCTTCACTCCCAGGCAACGGCGCCAGAAAAGAGTCTTGATGACCCACACGTGTAGGGGATCTATCGTAGCCTTTTCGATAAGTAAGAGTGTCGAACCCAACAAGGAGCAGAAGGAAATGATAAGCGGTTTTCAGCAAGGTATTCTCTGCAAGCACTGAAATTATCGGTAATAGATAGTTTTGTGATAAGGTAATTTGTAACGGGTAACAAGTAATAAAAGTAAATAAGGTGCAGCAAGATGGCCCAATCCTTTTTGTTGAGAAGGACAAGCCTGGACAAACTCTTATATAAAGGAAAGCGCTCCCGAGGACACATGGGAATTATCGTCAAGCTAGTTTTCATCACGTTCATATGATTTGCGTTCAGTACTTTGATAATTTGATATGTGGTGGACCGGTGCTTGGGTACTGCCCTTACTTGGACAAGCATCCCACTTATGATTAACCCCTATTGCAAGCATCCGCAACTAAAACAAAAGAATTAAGGTAAACCTAACCATAGCATGAAACATATGGAGCCAAATCAGCCCCTTACGAAGCAACTCATAAACTAGGGTTTAAGCTTCTGTCACTCTAGCAACCCATCATCTACTTATTACTTCCCAATGCCTTCCTCTAGGCCCAAACAATGGTGAAGTGTCATGTAGTCGACATTCACATGACACCACTAGAGGAAAGACAACATACATCTCATCAAAATATCGAACGAATACCAAATTCACATGACTACTTATAGCAAGACTTCTCCCATGTCCTCAGGAACAAATGTAACTACTCACAAATCATATTCATGTTCATAATCAGAGGGGTATTAACATGCATAATGGATCTGAACATATGATCTTCCACCGAATAAACCAACTAGCATCAACTACAAGGAGTAATCAACACTACTAGCAACCCACAGGTACCAATCTGAGGCTTTGGGACAAAGATTGGATACAAGAGATGAACTAGGGTTTGAGATGAGATGGTGCTGGTGAAGAAGTTGATGGAGATTGACCCCCTCCCGATGAGAGGATCATTGGTGATGATTTCCCCCTCCCGGAGGGAAGTTTCCCTGGCAGAACAGCTCCGCCGGAGCCCTAGATTGGTTCCGCCTCGTGGCGGCGGAGTTTTGTCCCAAAAGCTTGCTTATGATTTTTTCCTCGACGAAAGACTCCATGTAGCCAAAGATGGGCATCAGAGGGACACCAGGGGGGCCACGAGGTAGGGGGCGCGCCTAGGGGGGTTGGGCGCACCTAGGGGGTTTGGGCGCGCCCCCCCACCCTCGTGGACGGTGGGTGGCCCCCTGTGGTACTTCTTTCGCCAAATATTTTTTATATATTCTGAAATGTGCTCCTGTGAAGTTTCAGGACTTTTGGAGATGTGCAGAATAGGTCTCTAATATTTGCTCCTTTTCCAGCCCAGAATTCCAGCTGCCGGCATTCCCCCTCTTCATGTAAACCTTGTAAAATAAGAGAGAATAGGCATAAGTATTGTGACATAATGTGTAATAATAGCCCATAATGCAATAAATATCGATATAAAAGCATGATGCAAAATGGACGTATCATCACCTCGTCCTTAGCCAATCTTTGCTTAATTCGTAACCCCTGTTTCGAGTTGCAAACGTTAGCAACTGAACCAGTATCAAATACCCAGGCACTACTACGAGCATTAGTAAGTTACACATCAATAACATGTATATCAAATATACCTTTCACTTTGCCATCCTTCTTCTCTGCCAAATACTTGGGGCAGTTGTGCTTCCAGTGACCAGTCCCTTTGCAATCGAAGCACTCAGTCTCAGGCTTAGGTCTAGACTTGGGTTTATTCACTTGAGCAGCAACTAGCTTGCTGTTCTTCTTGAAGTTCCCCTTCTTCCCTTTACCCTTTTTCTTGAAACTGGTGGTCTTGTTGACCATCAACACTTGATGCTCCTTCTTGATTTCTACCTCCGTAGCCTTTAGCATTGTGAAGAGCTCAGGAATCGTCTTATCCATCCCTTGCATATTATAGTTCATCACGAAGCTCTTGTAGCTTGGTGGAAGTGATTGAAGAACTCTGTCAATGACAGCATCATCAGGAAGATTAACTCCCAACTGAGTCAAGTGGTTGTGGTACCCAGACATTCTGAGTATATGTTCACTGACAGAACTATTCTCCTCCATCTTGCAGCTGTAGAACTTATTGGAGACTTCATATCTCTCAATCCGGGCATTTACTTGAAATATTAACTTCAACTCCTGGAACATCTCATATGCTCCATGATGTTCAAAACGTCGTTGAAGTCCCGGTTCTAAGACGTAAAGCATGGCACACTGAACTATCGAGTAGTCATCAGCTTTGCTCTACCAGGTGTTCACAACATCTGGCGTTGCTCCTGCAGCGGGTTTGTCACCTAGCGGTGCTTCCAGGACGTAATTCTTCTGTGTAGCAATGAGGATAATCCTCAAGTTATGGACCCAGTCTGTGTAGTTGCTACCATCATCTTTCAACTTAGCTTTCTCTAGGAACGCATTAAAATTCAATGGAACAACAGCGCGGGCCATCTATCTACAACAACATAGACATGCAAAATACTATCAGGTACTAAGTTCGTGATAAATTAAAGTTCAATTAATCAAATTACTTAAGAACTCCCACTTAGATAGACATCTCTCTAATCATCTAAGTGATCACGTGATCCAAATCAACTAAACCATGTCCGATCATCATGTGAGATGGAGTTGTTTTCAATGGTGAACATCACTATGTTGATCATATCTACTATATGATTCACGCTCGACCTTTCGGTCTCAGTGTTCCGAGGCCATATCTGCATATGCTAGGATTGTCAAGTTTAACCCGGGTATTCCGCGTGTGCAAAACTGGCTTGCACCCATTGTATGTGAACGTAGAGCTTATCACACCCAATCATCACGTGGTGTCTCAGCACGACGAACTGTAGCAACGGTGCATACTCAGGGAGAAAATTTATACCTTGAAATTTATGAGAGATCATCTTATAATGATACTACCGAACTAAGCAAAATAAGATGCATAAAGGATAAACATCACATGCAATCAATATAAGTGATATGATATGGCCATCATCATCTTGTGCCTTTGATCTCCATCTCCAAAGCACCGTTATGATCACCATCGTCACCGGCTTGACACCTTGATCTCCATCGAAGCATCGTTGTCGTCTCGCCAAGTATTGCTTCTACGACTATCGCTACCGCTTAGTGATAAACTAAAACAATTACATGGCGATTGCATTTCATACAATAAAGCGACAACCATATGGCTCTTGCCAGTTGCCGATAACCGTGTTACAAAACATGATCATATCATAAATAAAATTTAGCATCATGTCTTGACCATATCACATCACAACATGCCCTGCAAAAGCAAGTTAGACGTCCTCTACTTTGTTGTTGCAAGTTTTACATGGCTACTACGGGCTGAGCAAGAACCGTTCTTACCTACGCATCAAAAACCACAACGCGGTATAGTGATTGCTTTTTGATCTTCAGAAAGAACCCTGTTCATTGAATCCGATTCAACTGAAGTTGGAGAAACTGACACCCACCAGCCACCTGTTTGCGAAGCACGTCGGTAGAATCAATCTTGCATAAGCGTATGCGTAATGTCGTTCTGGGCCACTTCATCCAACAATACCGTCGAATCAAGAATCAACTAGTGATGGCAAGCAATATGTATATAACCACGCCCACAACTCCTTTGTGTTCTACTCGTGCATATAACATCTATGCATAAACCTGGCTCGGATGCCACTGTTGGGGAACACAGTAATTTCAAAAAAAATTCCTATGCACACGCAAGATCATGGTGATGCATAGCAACGAGAGGGGAGAGTTTTGTCTACGTACCCTCGTAGACCATAAGAGGAAGCGTTATGACAAGCGGTTGATGTAGTCGTACGTCTTCACGATCGACCGATCCTAGTACCGAAAGTACGGCACCTCCGCGATCTGCACACGTTCGGCTCGATGACGTCCCATGAACTCATGATCCAGCAGAGTGTCGAGGGAGAGCTTCGTCAACACGACGATGTGATGACGGTGATGATGATGCTACCGGAACAGGGCTTCGCCTAAGCACTGCTACGATATGACCGAGGTGGATTATGATGGAGGGGGGCATCGCACACGGCTGGAAACAATCAACTTGTGTGTCCCAGGTTGCCCCCTGCCCCCGTATATAAAGGAGCAAGGGGGGAGGCTGGTCGGCCCTAGTGGCACGCCAAGGGAGGAGGAATCCTCCTCCTAGTAGGAGTAGGATTCCTCCTTTCCTAGTCCTACTAGGAGGAGAAGGGGAAGGAAGGAAGGGAGAGGAAGAGGAGAACGAAAGGGGGGCGCGCCCCCCTCCCTAGTCCAATTCGGACTCCCTATAGGGAGGGGGCGTGGCTGCCCCTTGTGGGCTGCATCCCCTCTTCCCTATGGCCCATGAAGGCCCAACTTTCCCCCCGGGGGGGGGGGGTCCGGTAACCCTACGGCACTCCGGTTTTCTCCGAAATCACCCGGAACACTTCCGGTGTCCGAATATAGTCGTCCAATATATCAATCTTTATGTCTCGACCATTTCGAGACTCCTCGTCATGTCCGTGATCATATCTGGGACTCCGAACTACCTTCGGTACTTCAAAACACATAAACTCATATTACCGATCATCACCGAACGTTAAGCGTGCGGACCCTACGGATTCGAGAACTATGTAGACATGACCGAGACACATCTCCGGTGGATAACCAATAGCGGAACCTGGATGTTCATATTGGCTCCCACATATTCAGTGAAGATCTTTATCAGTCAAACCGCATAACGATATACGTTGTTCCCTTTGTCATCGGTGTGTTACTTGCCCGAGATTCGATCGTCGGTATCTCAATACCTAGTTCAATCTCGTTACTGGCAAGTCTCTTTACTCGTTCCGTAATGCATCATACCACAACTAACTCATTAGTCACATTGCTTGCAAGGCTTATAATGATGTGCATTACCGAGAGGGCCCGGAGATACCTCTCCGATACTCGAAGTGACAAATCCTAATCTCGATCTATGCCAACTCAACAAACACCATCGGAGACACCTGTAGAGCATCTTTATAGTCACCCATTTACGTTGTGATGTTTGATAGCTAGTCACCCATTTACGTTGTGATGTTTGATAGCACACTAAGTGTTCCTTCGGTATTCAGGAGTTGCATGATCTCGTAGTCATAGGAACATGTATAAGTTATGGAGAAAGCAATAGCAACAAACTAAACGATCATCGTGCTAAGCTAACGGATCAAGTCAATCACATCACTCTCTAATGATGTGATCCTGTTAATCAAGTGACAACTCATGTCTATGGTTAGGAAACATAACCATCATTGATTCAACGAGCTAGTCAAGTAGAGGCATACTGGTGACACTCTGTTTGTCTATGTATTCACACATGTACTAAGTTTCCGGTTAATACAATTCTAGCATGAATAATAAACATTTATCATGATATAAGGAAATATAAATAACAACTTTATTATTGCCTCTAGGGCATATTTCCTTCACTCTCCCACTTGCACTAGAGTCAATAATCTAGTTCACATCGTCATGTGATTTCACACCAATAGTACGGATCGTCATGTGATTTCACACCAGAGTCAATAATATATTGAAAGTGGGAGCAATTAGCTAGAGTAGCTCCATGCAGAGTATTGTAGACATAGAAATCTGCAAAATACATACGGATCCGAATGTTGCAAACCCGTAGACTAAACTTCTCTCACAAGCAAAACATGATCACTCTTTGGGTGTTAATCATATAGCGATGTGAACTAGATTATTGACTCTAGTAAACCCTTTGGGTATTAGTCACATAAAGATGTGAACTAATCACATAAAGATATGAACTATTGGTGTGAAATCACATGACGATGTGAACTAGATTATTGACTCTAGTGCAAGTGGGAGAGTGAAGGAAATATGCCCTAGAGGCAATAATAAAATTGCTATTTATGTTTCCTTATATCATGATAAATGTTTATTATTCATGCTAGAGTTGTATTAACCGAAAACTTAGTACATGTGTGAATACATAGACAAATAGAGTGTCCCTAGTATGCCTCTACTTGACTAGCTCGTTAATCAAAGATGGTTAAGTTTCCTAGCCATGGACATGTTGGGGATCGTAGCAGAAATTTAAAATTTTCTACGCATCACCAAGAACAATCTATGGAGTAATCTAGCAACGAGGGGAAGGAGAGTGCATCTACATACCCTTGTAGATCGCTAAGCGGAAGCGTTGCAAGAACACGGATGAAGGAGTCGTACTCGCAGCGATTCAGATCGCGGTTGATTCCGATCTAAGCGCCGAACAACGGCGCCTCCGCGTTCAACACACGTGCAGCCCGGTGACGTCTCCTACGCCTTGATCCAGCAAGGGGAGAAGGAGAGGTTGGGGAAGACTCCGTCCAGCAGCAGCACGACGGCGTGGTGGTGGTGGTGGAGGAGCGCGGGACTCCAGCAGGGCTTCGCCAAGAACTACGAGAGACGAGGAGGGAGAGAGGTAGGGCTGCGCCAAGAGAGAGATCAAATCATGTGTTGGGCAGCCCCCATACCTCAAGTATATATAGGGGGAGGGGAGGGGGCTGCGCCCCCTCTAGGGTTCCCACCCCAAGGGGTGCGGCAGCCCCAGATCCCATCTAGGGTGGCTGCCACAAGGGGGAGAGGGGGAGGCACACCTGGGGTGGGCCTTAGGTCCCATCTGCCCTAGGGTTTGCCCCCCTCCCCTCTTGGAGGCGCCTTGGGCCTTGGTGGGAGGC
The DNA here is from genome assembly GCF_003073215.2 of Triticum urartu. Taxonomy (NCBI): domain Eukaryota; kingdom Viridiplantae; phylum Streptophyta; class Magnoliopsida; order Poales; family Poaceae; genus Triticum; species Triticum urartu. Next base: position 467,428,395 of record NC_053027.1, read on the forward strand.
GCCCCAGCCCACCTAGGGGTTGGTCCCTTCCCACTATTGGCCCATGTAGGCCTCCGGGGCTGGTGGCCCCACCTGGTGGACCCCCGGACCCCTCCGGTGGTCCCGGTACACTACCGGTGATGCTCAGAACACTTTCGATGGCCAAAACCATACTTCCTATATATCAATATTTACCTCCGGACCATTCCGGAACTCCTCGTGACATCCCGGATCTCATCCGGGACTCCGAACAACATTTGGTAACCGCGTACATACTTTCCCTATAACCCTAGCGTCATCGAACCTTAAGTGTGTAGACCCTACGGGTTCGGGAGTCATGCAGACATGGCCGAGACAACTCTCCGGTCAATAACCAACAGTGGGATCTAGATACCCATGTTGGCTCCCACATGCTCCACGATGATCTCATCGGATGAACCACGATGTCAAGGATTCAATCAATCCCGTATACAATTCCCTTTGTCTATCGGTATGATACTTGCCCGAGATTCGATCGTTGGTATCCCGATACCTTGTTCAATCTCGTTACCGGCAAGTCTCTTTACTCATTCCTTAACACATCATCCCGTGATCAACTCCTTGGTCACATTGTGCACATTATGATGATGTCCTACCGAGTGGGCCCAGAGATACCTCTCCATTACACGGAGTGACAAATCCCAGTCTCGATTCGTGCCAACCCAACAAACACTTTTGGAGATACCCGTAGTGTACCTTTATAGCCACCCAGTTACGTTGTGACGTTTGGCACACCCAAAGCACTCCTACGATATCCGTGAGTTGCACAATCTTATGGTCTAAGGAAATGATACTTGACATTAGAAAAGCTTTAGCATACGAACTACATGATCTTTGTGCTAGGCTTAGGATTGGGTCTTGTCCATCACATCATTATCCTAATGATGTGATCCCGTTATCAACGACATCCAATGTCCATGGTTAGGAAACCATAACCATCTATTGATCAACGAGCTAGTCAACTAGAGGCTTACTAGGGACATGGTGTTGTCTATGTATCCACACATGTATCTGAGTTTCCTATCAATACAATTCTAGCATGGATAATAAACGATTATCATGAACAATGAAATATGATATAATAATAACTAATTTATTATTGCCTCTAGGGCATATTTCCAACAGTCTCCCACTTGCACTAGAGTCAATAATCTAGTTCACATCGCCATGTGATTAACACTCACAGGTCACATCGCCATGTGACCAACATCCAAAGAGTTTACTAGACTCAATAATCTAGTTCACATCACTATGTGATTAACACTCAATGAGTTCTGGGTTTGATCATGTTATGCTTGTGAGAGAGGTTTTAGTCAACGGGTCTGCCATATTCAGATCCCTATGTATTTCGCAGAACTTTATGTCATATCGTAGATGCTGCTACCACGTTCCACTTGGAGCTATTCCAAATTGTTGCTCCATTATACGTATTCGGTATCTCTACTCAGAGCTATCCATATAGATGTTAAGCTTGCATCGACGTAACTCTAAACGTCGAACTCTTTATCACCTCCATAACCGAGAAACATTTCCATATTCCTTTAAGGATAATTTTGACCGCTATCTGGTGATCCATTCCTAGATCACCTTTGTACCCTCTTGCCAGACATGTGGCAAGGCACACATCAGGTGCGGTACTTCAGCATGGCATACCGTATAGAGCCTATGACAAAAGCATGGGGGACGACCTTCGTCCTTCCTCTTTCTTCTGTCGTGGTCAATCTTTGAGTCTTACTCAACTTCACACCTTACAACTCAGGTAAGAACCCCTTCTTTCACTGATCTATTTTTGAACTCCTTCAAAAACATGTCAAGGTGTGCGTTCTTTGAAAGTATCATCAGGCGTCTTGATCTATCTCTATAGATCTTGATGCCCAATCTGTAAGCAGTTTTATCCAGGTCTTCCTTTGAAAAACACTCTTCAAACAACCGTTTATGCTTTCCAGAAATTCTACATTATTTCAAATCAACAATATGTCATCCACATATACTTATCAGAAATGTTGTAGTGGTCCCACTCACTTTCTTGTAAATAGAAGTTTCTAGTAAACATTGTATAAACCTAAAAGCTTTGATCACTCCATCAAAGCATATATTCCGACTCCGAGATGCTTGCTCTAGTCCATAGAAGGATTGCTGGAGCCAGCATACCTTTTAGCATCCTTAGGATCGACCAAACTTTGATTTTATCACATACAACTCTTTCTTACGAAAACTGGTAAGAAAACTTGTTTTGACATCCATATGTCAGATTTCATAATCGAAAAAATATAGCTAATGCTAACATGATTCCGACGGACTTAAGCATCGCTACGGGTGAGAAATTCTCATCGTAGTCAACTCCTTGAACTTGTGAAAAGACTCTTTCCCACAAGTCGAGCTTCATAGACGGTAACATTACCGCCCACGTCCGTCTTCTTCTTAAAGATCCATTTATCTCAATGGCTTGCCGATCATCGGGTAAGTCCACCAAAGTCCATACTTTGTTCTGATACATGGATCCTATCTCGCATTTCATGGCTTCTAACCATTTGTCGGGATACGGGCCCACCATCGCTTCTCCATAGCTCGTAGGTTCATTGTTGTCTAACAACATGATATCTAAGATAGGATTACCGTACCACTCAGGAGTAGTACATATCCTTGTCGACCTACGAGGTTCGATAGAAACTTGATCTGAAGCTTCATGATCACTATCATTAACTTCCTATTCAATAGACGTAGGTGCCACAGAAAACATCTTTCTGTGTTGCATCACTCTCTGGTTGAAGTAAAGGTTCGACAACCTCATCAAGTTCTATCTTCCTCCCACTCAATTCTTTCAAGAGAAACTCCTTCTCGAGAAAGGACCAGTTCTTAGCGACAAACAATTTGCCCTCGGATCTTAGATAGAAGGTATACCCAACTGTCACCTTTGGGTATCCTATGAAGATGTGTTTGTCCGCTTTGGGTTCGAGCTTCTTCGGCTGAAGCCTTAAGCATCGCAACCCCAAACATTAAGAAACGACAACTTTGGTTTCTTGCCAAACCATATTCTTACGACATCGTCTCAACGGACTTAGATGGTGTCCTATCTAAAGTGAATGCAGCTGTCTCTAACGCATAACCTCAAAATGAAAACGGTAGATCGATAAGAGACATCATAGATCGCACCATATCACATAAGGTTCGATTACGACATCTGGACACACCATTACAACTGTGGTGTTCCAGGTGGCTTCAACTGTGAAACAATTCCACAATATCTTAAGTGATTGCCAAACTCATAACTCAGAAATTCTCATCGATCAGATCGTAGGAATTTGATCTTCTTGTTATGATGGTTCTTAACTTCACTCTGAAACCGCTTGAACTTTTCAAATGTTTTAGACTTGTACTTCATTAAGTAAATATACCTATATCTACTCAAATCGTCAGTGAAGATGAGAAAATAGCGATATCCACCGCACGCTTCAATTCTCATTGGATCACACGCATCAGCATGTATGATTTCCAACAAGTCACTTGCCCGTTTTATTTTACCTGAAAACGGGGTCTTAGTCATCCTGCCCATGAGGCATGGCTCGCATGTATCAACCGATTCAAAATCAAGTGACTCCAAACATCCATCGACATGGAGTTTCTTCATGCATCTTACGCCAATATGACCTAAGCGGCAGTGCCACAAGAAAGTGGTACTATCATTATTAACTCTACATCTTTTGGCGTGAACATGCGTATTACCATGACCGAGATTCAATGAACCATTCACATAGGGTGCATGACCATGAAAGGTATTATTCATGTAAACAGAATAACCATTATTCTCTAACTTAAATGAATAACCGTATTGCAATGAACATGATCTAATCATATTCATGCTCAACGTAGACACCTGATAACATTTATCTAGGTTCAATACTAATCCCGAAGGCAGATGGAGCGTGCGATGGTGATCTCATTAACTTTGGAAACACTTCCAACACACATTGTCACCTCGCCCTTAGCCAGTCTCCGTTTAGTCCGTAGCTTTTGCTTCAAGTCACCAATAATAGCAACTGAACTGGTATCCAATACCCAGGTGCTACCAGGAGTACTAGTAAGGTACACATTAATAACACGTATATACTTTGTTGAAGTTGCCAGCCTTCTTATCTACCATGCATTTGGGGTAATTCCGCTACCAGTGACCGTTCCCCTTACAATAGAAGCACTTAGTCTCGGGTTTGGGTTCAACCTTGGGTTCCTTCACTGGAGCGGCAACTGGTTTGCAATCCATGAAGTTTCCCTTCTAGCCCTTGCCCTTCTTGAAACCAGTGGTCTTGTTAAACCATCAACAGTTGATGCTCCTTCTTGATTTCGACCTTTTGCGGTCTTAAGCACCGTGAACAGCTCCGGGATCAACTCCATCCCTTGCATGTCATAGTTCATCATGAAGATCTAGTAGCTTAGTGATAGTGGCTAGAGAACTCTATCAATCACTATCTTATCTGGAAGTTTAACTCCCACTTGATTTAAGTGATTGTAGCACCCAGACATTCTGAGCACATGCTCACTAGCTGATCTATTCTCCTCCATCTTGTTGGCAAAAGAACTTGTCAGAGGTCTCACACCTCTCAACACGGGCATGAGCCTGAAATCCCAATTTCAGCTCTTGGAACATCTCATATGTTCTATGGTGTTCAAAACCTCATTGGAACCCCGATTCTAAGCCGTAAAGTATGGTGCACTAAACTATCAAGTAGTCATCAGGATGTGTCTGTCAGGTGTTCACAACATCCACAGACGATGTTGTAGGGGTTTGCACATCGAGCGGTGCATCAAAGATGTAAGCCTTCTGTGTAGCAGTGAGGACACTCCTCGGACTACGGACCTAGTCCGCATCATTGCTTATAATATCTTTCAACTTAATCTTTCTCTAGGAACGTATTGAAATAGGGAGAAACAGCGTGAGCTATTTATCTACAACATATTTGCAAAGACAATTTAGACTATGTTCATGATAATTAAGTTCATCTAATCAAATTATTTAATGAACTCCCACTCAGATAGACATCCCTCTAGTCATCTAAGTGAAACATGATCCGAATCGACTAGGCCGTGTCCGATCATCACGTGAGACGGACTAGTCATCAATGGTGAACATCTCATGTTGATCGTATCTTCTATACGACTCATGTTCGACCTTTTGGTCTTCCGTGTTCCGAGGCCATGTCTGTACATGCTAGGCTCGTCAAGTCAACCTAAGTGTTTCGCATGTGTTCCGAGGCCATGTCTGTACATGCTAGGCTCGTCAACACCCATTGTATTCGAACGTTAGAATCTATCACACCCGATCATCACGTGGTGCTTCGAAACAACAAACCTTCGCAATGGTGCACAGTTAGGGGAACACTTTTCTTGAAATTTTAGTGAGGGATCATCTTATTTAAGCTACCGTCGTTCTAAGCAAATAAGATGTAGAACATGATAAACATCACATGCAATCAAATAGTGACATGATATGGCCAATATCATTTTGCTCCTTTTGATCTCCATCTTCGGGGCTCCATGATCATCGTTGTCACCGGCATGACACCATGATCTCCATCATCATGATCTCCATCATCGTGTCTTCTTGAAGTTGTCTCATCATCTATTACTTCTACTATTATGGCTAACGCTTTAGCAATAAAGTAAAGTAATTACATGACGTTTATGTTGACACGCAGGTCATAAATAAATTAAGACAACTCCTATGGCTCCTTCTGGTTGTCATACTCATCGACATGCAAGTCGTGATTCCTATTACAAGAACATGATCAATCTCATACATCACATATATCATTCATCACATCCTTTTACCAATATCACATCACAAGGCATATGCTACAAAAACAAGTTAGACGTCCTCTAATTGTTGTTGCAAGTTTTTACGTGGCTGCTATAGGTTTCTAGCAAGAACGTTTCTTACCTACGCGAAAACCACAACGTGATATGCCAATTTCTATTTACCCTTCATAAGGACCCTTTTCATCTAATCCGATCCGACTAAAGTGGGAGAGACAGACACCCACTAGCCACCTTATGCAACTAGTGCATGTCAGTCGGTGGAACCAGTCTAACGTAAGCATACGTGTAAGGTCGGTCCGGGCTGCTTTATCCCACGATGCCGCCGAATCAAGATAAGACTAGTTACGGCAAGTAAATTGACAATATCGACGCCCACAACTGCTTTGTGTTCTACTCGTGCATAGAAACTATGCATAGACCTAGCTCATGATGCCACTATTGGGGATCGTAGCAGAAATTTAAAATTTTCTACGCATCACCAAGATCAATCTATGGAGTAATCTAGCAACGAGGGGAAGGAGACTGCATCTACATACCCTTGTAGATCGCTAAGCGGAAGCGTTGCAAGAACGCGGATGAAGGACTCGTACTCGCAGCGATTCAGATCGCGGTTGATTCCGATCTAAGCGCCGAACAACGGCGCCTCCGCGTTCAACACACGTCCAGCCCGGTGACGTCTCCTACGCCTTGATCCAGCAAGGGGAGAAGGAGACGTTGGGGAAGACTCCGTCTAGCAGCAGCACGACGGCGTGGTGGTGGTGGAGGAGCGCGGGACTCCAGCAGGGCTTCGCCAAGCACTACGAGAGACGAGGAGGGAGAGAGGTAGGGCTGCGCCAAGAGAGAGATCAAATCGTGTGTTGGGCAGCCCCCATACCTCAAGTATATATTGGGGGAGGGGAGGGGGCTGCGCCCCCTCTAGGGTTCCCACCCCAAGGGGTGCGGCAGCCCCAGATCCCATCTAGGGTGGCGGCCACAAGGGGGAGAGGGGGAGGCGCACCTGGGGTGGGCCTTAGGGCCCATCTGCCCTAGGGGTTGCCCCCCTCCCCTCTTGGAGGCGCCTTGGGCCTTGGTGGGAGGCGCCCCAGCCCACCTAGGGGCTGGTCCCTTCCCACTATTGGCCCATGTAGGCCTTCGGGGCTGGTGGCCCCACCTGGTGGACCCCCGGATCCATCCGGTGGTCCCGGCACACTATCGGTGATGCCCTGAACACTTCTGGTGGCCAAAACCATACTTCCTATATATCAATCTTTACCTCCGGACCATTCTGGAACTCCTCGTGACGTCCGGGATCTCATCCGGGACTCCAAACAACATTCGGTAACCGCATACATACTTTCCCTATAACCCTAGTGTCATCGAACCTTAAGTGTGTAGACCCTACGGGTTCGGGAGTCATGCAGACATGGCCGAGACAACTCTCCGGTCAATAACCAACAGCGGGATCTAGATACCCATGTTGGCTCCCACATGCTCCACGATGATCTCATCGGATGAACCACGATGTCAAGGATTCAATCAATCCCGTATACAATTCCCTTTGTCTATCGGTACAATACTTGCCCGAGATTCGATCGTCGGTATCCCGATACCTTGTTCAATCTCGTTACCGGCAAGTCTCTTTACTCATTCCGTAACACATCATCCTGTGATCAACTCCTTGGTCACATTGTGCACATTATGATGATGTACTACCGAGTGGGCCCAGAGATACCTCTCCGTTACACGGAGTGACAAATCCCAGTCTCGATTCGTGCTAACCCAACAGACACTTTCGGAGATACCCGTAGTGTACATTTATAGCCACCCAGTTACGTTGTGACGTTTGGCACACCCAAAGCACTCCTACGGTATCCGGGAGTTGCACAATCTTATGGTCCAACGAAATGATACTTGACATTAGAAAAGCTTTAGCATACGAACTACACGATCTTTGTGCTAGGCTTAGGATTGGGTCTTGTCCATCACATCATTATCCTAATGATGTGATCCCGTTATCAACGACATCCAATGTCCATGGTTAGGAAACCGTAACCATCTATTGATCAACGAGCTAGTCAACTAGAGGCTTACTAGGGACATGGTGTTGTCTATGTATCCACACATGTATCTGAGTTTCCTATCAATACAATTCTAGCATGGATAATAAACGATTGTCATGAACAATGAAATATGATATAATAATAACTAATTTATTATTGCCTCTAGGGCATATTTCCAATAGGACATGTGTTGTCATTTGATGAACGGGGTCACATCATTAGAGAATGATGTGATGGACTAGACCCATCCGTTAGCTTAGCACTATGATCGTTTAGTTTATTGCTATTGCTTTCTCCATAACTTATACATGTTCCTATGACTATGAGATTATGCAACTCCTGAATACCGGAGGAACACTTAGTGTGCTATCAAACATCACAACGTAACTGGGTGATTATAAAGATTCTCTACAGGTGTCTCCGATGGTATTTTTTGAGTTGGCATAGATCGAGATTAGGATTTGTCACTCCGATTGTCGGAGAGGTATCTCTGGGCCCTCTCGGTAATGCACATCACTATAAGCCTTGCAAGCAATGTGACTAATGAGTTAGTTACAGAATGTTGCATTACGGAACGAGTAAAGAGACTTGCCGGTAACGAGATTGAACTAGGTATGATGATACCGACGATCGAATCTCGGGCAAGTAACATACCGATGACAAAGGGAACAACGTATGTTGTTATGCGGTTTGACCAATAAAGAACTTCGTAGAATATGTAGGAACCAATATGAGCATCCAGGTTCCGCTATTGGTTATTGACCGGAGATGAGTCTCGGTCATGTCTACATAGTTCTCGAACCTGTAGGGTCCGCACGCTTAACGTTCGATGACGATCGGTATTATGAGTTTGTGTGCTTTGATGTACCGAAGGTAGTTCGGAGTCCCTGATGTGATCACGGACATGACAAGGAGTCTCAAAATGGTTGAGACATGAAGATTGATATATTGGAAGGTTATGTTTGGACACCAGAATGGTTTCAGATGAGTTCGGGCATATACCAAAGTACCGGGGGATTACCGGAACCCCCTGGGGGCTTAATGGGCCTACATGGGCTTTAGTGGAAGAGAGAGGAGGCGGCCAAGAGGTGGGGGCGCGCCCTCTGAAGCCCAATCCGGATTGGGAGGGGGGCCGGCCCCCCTTTCCTTCTTCTCCTCTTCCCCTTCCTTCCCCCTCCTATTAGGACTAGGAAAAGGGGGAAACCTACTCCTAGTAGGAGTAGGAATCCCCCCTTGGGGGCGCACCATGAGGCCGGCCGCCCACCTCCTCCCCTCCTTTATATACGGGGGAGGGGGGCACCCCATAGACACACAAGTTGACAATTGTTTTAGCCATGTGCGGTGCCCCCTCCACAGATACACACCTCGGTCATATCATCGTAGTGCTTAGGCGAAGCCCTGCGCCGGTAACTTCACCATCCCCATCAACACGCCGTCGTGCTGACGAAACTCTCCCTCGGCCTCAACTGGATCAAGAGTACGAGGGACATCGCCGAGCTGAACGTGTGCAGATCGCGGAGGTGCCATGCGTCTGGTACTTGATCGGTTGGATCGTGAAGACGTTCGACTACATCAACCGCGTTACTAAACGCTTCTGCTTTCGGTCTACGAGGGTACGTAGACACACTCTCCCCTCTCGTTACTATGCATCTCCTAGATAGATCTTGCGTGATCGTAGGAAAATTTTGAAATACTGCGTTCCCCAGCAGTTGCATCAATGCAGGAAGCATCTAGAAAGGATTTGAAGAGGGCATTTCGGAGTGCTTCAAGCTCGTTGGGAATTATTCGTGGAGCTGCAATGATGTGGGAAACAGAAACTTTGTGGCAACTAATGACGTGTTGTGTTATTTTTGCACAAGTGGAGAATGAGGCTGATGGTGTAGCTCAAACCAATGATTTTGAAGCGCGTGAAGAACAAGTTCAAATCCTGGAAGATCAAGATGCAAATCAGCTTATGAACTTTCTGTAGATGCATCAGAATCTTCAAGATCATCAGATGCATGTGCAGCTACTCAGTGATCTTGTGGAGCATATGTTGACCCACAATGAAAACCAAAGAGCTAATGTTTGAGTTGTGCATTTAAAATAAATTTTATGTAAGAACTATATATTTTCGTTACCAAGATCTGTTATTTACATGCGGCATTAACGTGTATGACGAACGTGTATTTGAGATATGTGGATGCCGGACACAAGATATGAGGCCAACTCCACCGCGCGACCCCATCCTGTCCGGCCCCGTCCGTTTGGAGTAAAAGGGACAAACCAGACTGCCCAGCGCACAGGAGCAAATGGACTTTTGTCCGTTTTCTGTCCGCTTTCGACCCATCCCCGGCCCAAGTTTGCGCCGATTTTGGTGTGAAACAGACAGCGGCGGACAGGCGGGACGCGCGCACTTGTCCTCCCCTGACCCGCCTGTCAGTGCCACAAAGCAACCCCCCCCCCCCCCCCCCCCCCCCCGCTCCCCATTTGGCGCCATTTCCCCCAAACCCTCTATCGGTGTCAAAACCGGCGGATCTTGGGTAGGGGGTCCCGAACTGTGCGCCTAAGGTGGATGGTAACAGGAAGCTGGGGACACGATGTTTTACCCAGGTTCGGGCCCTCTTGATGGAGGTAAAACCCTACGTCCTGCTTGATTTATTCTTGATGATATGAGTATTACAAGAGTTGATCTACCACGAGATCGGAGAGGCTAAACCCTAGAAGCTAGCCTATGGTATGATTGTATGTTGTGGTTGTTGTCCTACGGACTAAAACCCTTCGGTTTATATAGACACCGGAGAGGGTTAGGGTTACACAAGGTCGGTTACAAAGGAGGAGATATACATATCCGTATTGCCTAGCTTGCCTTCCACGCCAAGTAGAGTCCCATCCGGACACGAGACGAAGTCTTCAATCTTGTATCTTCATAGTCCAACAGTCCGGCCAAAGGATATATTCCGGCTGTCCGGATACCCCCTAATCCAGGACTCCCTCAGTAGCCCCCGAACCAGGCTTCAATGACGATGAGTCCGGCATGCAGTGTTGTCTTCGGCATTGCAAGGCGGGTTCTTCTCCATATTTTGAACGTTTGTAAAGCAGTGCCCGGTCCCATAAATGTTTGGACCTCTTGGCTTCTGCGCCCAACAAGGGCTATCTCCCATGCGTCGAATGAATACGAGGCGCCAGGGCGTTTTTACATTCGCCCCCCTAGCTAGATAAATAAATTGTCTATTAAAAGGATGGGGATTCTCAGATCCGATCCATACCATCCTCCCCCAGCGAGAATCCATCAGAGCGCGCTTCGGAAAGATCCATTCCAGCATGGCCAACCTCCGCAGCTGCTCCTCCCGTCCCCGTAGCCCTAAGCCCGATGATTGGGAGAGGTGTTCAGTCCCACACAGTCGATTAATCAAACTGCAGACTAAGGGATTTCTCCCTCCAACATACATGGTGCCCGTTCGAGCCGGGCTTGCCACCTACAATGGCGGGGAGCAAGCGGAGAGCTTTCCCAGTCCCTCTATAGGGGAGCGGGTCTGCCTTGTTCCTTATTTATTAAGGGGACTCGGATTTCCAATTCATCCGTTCCTCCGCGGGCTCCTGGAGTTCTACGGCCTCCAATTACACAATTTACACAGAGGGGGTCACTTTATCAAGTGGGCGGAGCCGAAATATGGCGCATCGCCAGAACCGGATACCTGTCCGGTACCCCGAAGAAGTCGTCCAAAGACTGGCCTTCGAAATGGTTTTATATGGAGGATGTTCACCTTCCGGACCCTGTTCGGCGGGGTCTTCCTGAATTCAGCAATGCTCCTCTGAAGAAACGTCGAAGTTGGCGCCCACAGAGCCCCCAGGAGGAAGACAATGGAGAAGTCCTTTACCTGATGAACCGGATTAAAGCACTGGCTCAATCAGGATTGTCAGTAATCAAAGTTATGTTGATTTGCATAATGCGGGGAGTGCAACCACTTCAATATCGTGGGCACCCCTTGTGGTGTTTTAACGGGGCGGATGATGCCACCCGCTGCGGGCGTAAGGGTCCGGACAATGCTACCGCCTTAGCAAAAAAATTGTCCGAATTGTTCAAGGGAGAGGAAGAGGAGTTCATCCGCATCAAGCCATGGGATGGATTCTCCATGTACAATCCTCCAAGTTGGGTAAGTTATATCCCCTTACTCCCATTCTTCCTGCATTCACCTTGCCATTTTGTAAGTATTCACCTTGCCATTTTGTAGCAGGAATTGCGAAAAGCCATAAAGGAGGTCAGCAGCCCCTCTCCACAACCAGGGGACCCTGACCGGGCCCTCGACTCCGGACTCGAAGAAGATCCGGTCATATTTGTGGAGCTGATAGATCGGTAGTTCTATCAGTTAAGCTGCAATGATGCCATGGTGGCCATTACGGCCAACTATCCCGGACTGCTTCCTGCATCGCACGTAAGAAAAACCAAAAAAATCCCAACTCCAAAAACTAGGATCCCCCTTTAGACACTTCACCTACCATATACATATGGCGTTTTTACAGGGAAGGCATTCGGGATGCCCTGTCGAACCCATAGCAACTCGCCAACAAGAGGCACCGAGGCCGGGCAGACCAAAAAGGAAGGCGGTCAGGACAAAGACGCCGGCGCAAAGGTATAACAGAAACCCCGCTCCGTGGTTGTCGTCTTTCTCGAAATGTAATGACGCTCGTGTTTCTTTAACAGGAAAAACGCTCGCCGGAATATGTCCGGCGATGTTGCTAATCACCCTTCCACTAGTCGAGCGCCAGGACCGGACATAGAGGCGGAAGCCGATATGGGGCGGGCGCCGAATAATCCCCCTATAGAGGATGCAGATAGATTATCCGCTACAAATTCAGAAGTGGAAAGCGCCATGAATCATAGGCGCCGCCGGGCCGTACTCCGCGACGCTTGTTTCTCACCAGAGGCATTTGATGCCTTCAATTCTAGAGAAGCATACCTCCGTGCTGCTCAAGATGGTCTAGCCAGAGCCACGGATCAGTATGTAAAGGATGTACGGGTAAGTAAATCTGATGATTATATGTATCAGTAGCCCATGAGACTTGAAACAGTTAGTAGAACTGATTTAAGGATCATCTTTATTGTGCATGTTCTTACAGAGAAGAATACTAGGCTGTCACAGGAGCTGGACGAATGCAAGACCCAACTGCGGGCCGCTGTTGCCGTATTGAAGGAACCGAAAAAGTCCCCCGCTGGTGTAGGATCAAAAGTATGTCTAGAGGGGGGTGATTAGACTACTTGACCAAATAAAAATCTATCCTTTTCCCAATTTTAGTCTTTGGTAGATTTTAGCTATCTTAGCACAAGTCAAGCAATCTTAACACAATTTAAGCAAGCATGCAAAGAGTCTATGAGCGGCGGAAAATAAAGCATGCAACTTGCAAGAATGTAAAGGGAAGGGTTTGGATAATTCAAACGCAATTGGAGACACGGATGTTTTTGTCGTGGTTTCGATAGGTGGTGCTATCGTACATCCACGTTGATGGAGACTTCAACCCACGAAGGGTAACGGTTGCGCGAGTCCACGGAGGGCTCCACCCACGAAGGGTCCACGAAGAAGCAACCTTGTCTATCCCATCATGGCCATCACCCACGAAGGACTTGCCTCACTAGCGGTAGATCTTCACGAAGTAGGCGATCTCCTTGCCTTTACAAACTCCTTGGTTCAACTCCACAATCTTTGTCGGAGGCTCCCAAGTGACACCTAGCCAATCTAGGAGACACCACTCTCCAAGAAGTAACAAATGGTGTGTTGATGATGAACTCCTTGCTCTTGTGCTTCAAATGATAGTCTCCCCAACACTCAACTCTCTCTCACAGGATATGGATTTGGTGGAAAGAAGATTTGAGTGGAAAGCAACTTGGGGAAGGCAAGAGATCAAGATTCATATGGTGGGAATGGAATATCTTGGCCTCAACACATGAGTAGGTGGTTCTTTCTCAGAAAATGTGTATTGGAAGCGTAGGTATGTTCTGATGGTTCTCTCCACGAATGAAGAGTGGGTGGAGGGGTATATATAGCCTCCATACAAAAACTAACCGTTTCACACAATTTACCAATCTCGGTGAGACCGAATTGAGAAACTCGGTCAGACCGATTCAGCAAACCTAGTGACTATTAGGATTTTCGATGGGACTGAGATGCAACTCGGTAGGACCGATATGGTTAGGGTTAGGGCATAATGTAATCTCGGTGTGACCGATTACACAAACTCGGTGGGACCGATTTTGGTAATAAGCTAACCAGAGAGTTGGTCAGGTAAACTCGGTGGGACCGATTGCTCATTTTGGTGGGACCAAAATGTTACAAAATAGAAACAGAGAGTTTACATTGCAATCTCGGTGGGACCGATCGCTCATCTCGGTAGGACCGAAACGTTACGAAGGGAAACAGATAGATTACAACCCCATCTCGGTGTGACCGAGATCCCTATCAGTGAGACCGATTTTCCTAGGGTTTGTGGCAGTGGCTATGACATTTGAAACTCGGTGGCGCCGGATAGAGAGAATCGGTGGGGCCGAGTTTTACTTTTGGTTTAGGTCATATGTGGATGTGGGAAGGTAGTTGAGGGTTTTGGAGCATATCACTAAGCACTATGAAGCAAGAACCTCATTAAACAACACCTCATCCCTCCTTGATAGTATTGGCTTTTCCTATAGACTCAATGTGATCTTGGATCACTAAAATATAAAATGTAGAGTCTTGAGCTTTGACCTTGATCCAATCTTTTTGTCCTTAATATTTTGACGGGTCCACTTTCCTCATCCATGCCATGCCATTCATTGAGCTTTTCCTAAAATATTAATCTTGGAATAGCATTAGCTCAATGAGCTATATGTTGTTAGGAATTACCAAAACCACCTAGGGATAGTTGCACTTTAAATCTCCCCCTTTTTGGTAATTGATGGCAACATATAGATCAAAGCTTCGACAAATGATAATAAGAGTGAAAAACATTGTCGCTTTGAGAAGTATGTGAAAAGCAAGAGCTCCCCCTAAATTTGTGCATAGTTTATGATTTGCTTTGGACTGCAAATGCACAGAGAATTAGGCTCATGGGTTACTCTTCCAAGTCACATACATCTTGGTGGAGCGCTCAAAATGATAATAATTAAATACATGCACTCATCACCAAGCAAAGTGAATGATCATATAGGGATAAAATGATAATGTCACCCAACAAGCATTAAAGTAGCATATGATCAAACACATGATCATCCAAGTATCACATAGACAAAAGGTATCTCAAACAAGCAAAGCAAATAAAGTTCAACCACCAAAGCAAGAGAGAATAAAAAGCAACACTCTCTCTCGAAGCCTATGATCTATACATTTTTCTCCCCCTTTGGCAACAAGTTACCAAAAAGTTCCTAGAAAATGCATAGCACTAAATCGTCTCTCAGGCTTGGTCTTCAGGTGGTGGTGTTCGGATAACTCCAAGAACGAAGGCTTCAGTCGAAGTAGATGGAGCTGATCGAGTAGGTGCTGGAGCTGGTGGCACTAAAGCTGTAGCTGGTGCACATGAAGTGGCTCTGGTGTCTGGAACAGGCACTGCAACAGACCTCTAAGCTCTAGGCACTCTGGCAAATGCATCAGTGGTTGTCTTGCCCTTCCTCTCCTGCATATCTTCCTCTCCTGCATATCATCCTGAAGTTGCTCCACAACAGAATGGATCTCAGTTACCTTCACATCCAAGTCATAGAAATTTTGCTCCACGATCCTCTCCAAGCTCTCCTGGTTTTGAGTCAGGGTGGCCAGTCCCTTCTCAATCCTCAGAGTGGAGGCAATCAAGTAGCCAAGCTAATCTTGCTTGCTCTTCAGAAGATACTGAGATGCTTCTTCAGTAGTTGGAATCCTAGCAGCCTTTTCAGCCTTTGCCTTCTCCTTCTTGGCTTGTGCGTGCACAGAAGATATGGTTCATTTTCATCCATCGCCACTTGGTTGTCCTCAAAGTCTGGATAGATAGGCATGTTCTCCTTGTCCAGCAGATATGTGCCAATGCCCATCTTGGAGTTGATCAGCTCCTGGATCTGTGGGGCATACCCACAACTCCGCTTCTGATCTGCAGCTGTCCTCTTGATAGTTTCAACTATAAGGCTTATGACTTTGAACTTCTGTGGGACATCAAAGATATGAAGCAAGTTTATTGCATGGCCTCTGATCATCTTGTGATCACCTGACTTTGGCAAGAGAGTGTGCCTGAGGATCCAGTTGATAGTAGGCAAGCCTGACAGAAGGTAATGTACAGATCCAAACTTATGTGTCTCAAGAGCAGCATCTGGGATCTCCTTGTACATGTGTGCCATGGAGTTGTGATCCTTCTTCTTGTTGGCATAGACATCCAAGTCATCTTCACTCTCTTTTGGAGCATTGATCAACTTCGCCCATTCAGCAACCATGGACTGGTACCTAGTACCTTCAGACATCCAGAAAATCCTTCCATCTGGGTAGAAGTGAGCTGTGGAGTAGAACTGCATGATAAGCTCATCATTCCATTTTGTGAGCTTCTGAGCCACAAACTCATCGACTCCACACGCCTTGAAACTGTCATACACACCTGGATAATGTTCATCATTTTCCATGATGTACTCCCAGTCGACCCATCTCATGTCACACACTATGGGCTTCTTTTCAAGTAAGACTGTCTCATAGAAGTCATGTTGTTCCTTTGTATAGAACTTGTAGTCCACAGTCCTTCTCCTGGTGGCATATGGATCAGACTCTCTCCATAACCTTAGACCTGAGTCCTTCCTTATCTTCATGTTCTCAGCTATTGGATGAGCATCATTGTGATCTAGAATTTTTGGCTTCAGCTTCCTCAATACACGTGACTCATCATCTTCTTCTTCCATTTCAGCTTCAGGCACTGGGGCCTTGTTCTTCTCCTCGGCTGGGATGTTCCTGGTGCTCCTCTTTGGTTTTGGCTTTGGAGCAGTCTTAGGCTTAGATGGAACAACCCCTGCCCTGATGGCATCACCCATAAGCTTCTGAGCTTTGGGTGTTGGTGCATCATCTTCTTCCTCTTCCTCTTCAGAATCTCTCATGATTGAGGATCTCCCAAGCACTCTGGCAGTGGTCTTCTTGACCCTCTCTTTCCTCTTCTTCTCTGCCACAAACTTCTCTTTGGGTGCAGATCCCAAAGTCTCTTGAGTAGATGCTCTGGCCTTAGACATTGGAATTCTCTTGGCAGGAACCTTTTGCTTCATGCCTGGCTTGGTGGCAGCAGTTGTGCCATATTCCTTCTTCAGGACTTTTCTCTTTGAGGTGGTTTCTTCTTGCTCAGCCACATAGTCCTCATCCTTTGACTCTAAAGTTCTTTTCTTGCTGGCCCTGGTGGCAGCTTTGGGTAAGTTGCTTGGGGTGCTCCTGCTGCCAATATCTGAGCTGCTAGAGGGACTAGTTCCCTCACACAAGTGAACCTGCTCCTCTGACTTGTTCTGGCTGTCACTCTGATCAAACATATTGCAAACACTGACAGCAGATCTTGTGAATAGATATAGATGAGATAGAGTGGATAAGCATCACAAAATGCAGAAGTTTTTGCAAAACAATGAGTCAAAAACTTAGTTTTAGTTTCCACAGAAAGCATTTCGGATCAACCGATCTGTAAACTCGGTGATACCGAAGCAGCTGTTGGAACCTAAACTAGTGAACTCAGTCAGACCGAGTCACAGTTTGGTGGCACCGAGACTGCTAGGGTTTCACAAAGTCCTGAACTCAGTCACACCAATTTGCAATTCTCGGTCAGACCGAGAATCACATGTGCAATGTCCTGAGCCAAATCGGTGGTACCGAGTTCCACAACTCGGTGGGTCCGAGATGGTTTCGGCGGAAACCTAACCCTAAATTTTCAATTCACGACTAAACTACGGAGTGTTTTGACTGGATAAGAATGATCTCAATCGTGGCAAGATACATGGCGAACACAATGTGCTAGGAATCAGATAGGGATAGCACAGTGATCGAGTTCATACCCTAGTTCGGCGATGAACTCGCTACGGAGGCAACGACGGGGATGATTCCCGTTGACGGCGGCGGAGACCAGCGACAGGAGGCGGCTGGCGACGAGGAGGACGATCCGGAGACCCTAGAGGCAGAGCGGGCTAAGCGCGGGTCAAGGAGGTTCAGAAAGTTTTCCAAAATTTGACCCGTGGATATATATAGCCCGACCCTGTCGTTGTGACTGAGTGGAACAACTCGGTGGCACCGAGATTCATAACTGTAAGCAGTTACTGAAACTCGGTGTAACCGAAAAGTTCGAATTGGTTGCACCGAGATTGAAAGCCTAGATCGACTTAGTGATCTCGGTATGACCTAAATGGGTGAATCGGTCAGACCGAAACGCACAAAGAAGTTTTGGAAGTTTAAGTCTATGACAAATCGGGGACTCCGAGTGCTCCTCACACAGAGTGGTTCGAATCTGACTTGATCAAATTTTGTGATGCAGCATGAATAGAGTTTGAGACGAGAAAAGCATAGATAGCTAGAGAAGGTTCTTAGGCATTCTTGTCCATCCACTTGGCCAAAAGAAAAGGAAACCAATCAATCAAAACAACAAGTGGATGTCCTCGAATGAGTAAATTATGCAACCAACATGCGCACACAATAAAATGGCAAATGAAATATGTGGCAAAGCATGCACAAACAATTCTAGCATCTATCAAGCAATTAGCGATGACGAGGTCATCTATATATGAGTATATTGGCTTAGGAGTCAAATGAGAACATTTGATCATAGGTCATACTCATTGTTTAAGCACAAGTGGGGTTACCACTTTTACATAAAGTGTTGTTGTGTTCACACAATTAGAGTTGCTTTAACTCAATTGTTAGAGTAAAGCTCCCCCTAGATGTGAGATCCCCCCTGTCGGTGTCAAAACCGGCGGATCTCGGGTAGGGGGTCCCGAACTGTGCGTCTAGGCCGGATGGTAACAGGAGACAAGGGACACGAAGTTTTACCCAGGTTCGGGCCCTCTCGATGGAGGTAAAACCCTACGCCCTGCTTGATTAATATTGATGATATGGGTAGTACAAGAGTAGATCTACCACGAGATCGAAGAGGCTAAACCCTAGAAGCTAGCCTATGGTATGATTGTTGATGTGTACGTTGTCCTACGGACTAAAACCCTCCGGTTTATATAGACACCGGATAGGGTTAGGGTTACATAGAGTCGGTTACAATGGTAGGAGATCTACATATCCGTATCGCCAAGCTTGCCTTCCACGCCAAGGAAAGTCCCTCCCGAAGATGGGACGAAGTCTTCAATCTTGTATCTTCATAGTCCAGGAGTCCGGCTGAAGGTATAGTCCGGCTATCCGAACACCCCCTAATCCAGGACTCCCTCAGTAGCCCCTGAACCAGGCTTCAATGACGACGAGTCCGGCGCGCAGATTGTCTTCGGCATTGCAAGGCGGGTTCCTCCTCCAAGTACTTCGTAGAATATTTTGAACACAAAGATAGTGTCTGGCTCTGCAAAATAAGTTTCCACATATTGCCATAGAGAGAATAATATTTACACCAATCTAATCTGCTAACGTATTCCGTAGCGTGACACACCAAGGCCAAGCCTTTATCCGAGTCATTTCATTATCCCACCTCAGCGCGTTATGCGAGGCGGTTTCCTTGGCACGTCTTGTTAAAGCAGAGATCGTGTCCCCTTATCCCGGGATTCTCATCAATACGGGCATGGGTAACCCAACCGCGCCATTGATTACGGCGCTTGGAGATAACCGAGTTTTACCAGGCTGGTGGGGACATGTAGTTGCGTCCACCCATATAAGGGGATAAAGATCCACCTTTTCACCTACGCCTTCTTACTCCTTCGCCTATCCATTCTTGCGCACTCGAGCTCCAGCGCCCAAGTCCGCACTCCCCACCTCAACCTTCTCCAGCCATGTCCAGAGCGGGAGGCAAGTGGATGGTCTCCTCCGTCACGGAGGGACATATCAAAAAGCTGAGGAAGGCCGGATACCTGTCTAACGACATCGTGTACCGGCTCCCCGAAAAGGGGCAGCTCATCCCCACCCCTCCCATGAGAGGGTGGTCTTCCTCCCCCATTTCCTCCGCGGACTGGGCTTCCCTCTCCACCCATTTGTCCGGGGGCTCATGTTCTACTACGGCCTGGATTTCCACGATCTGGCCCCGAACTTCGTCCTCAACATCTCGGCGTTTATCGTCGTGTGCGAGGCCTTCCTCCGCATCCGCCCCCATTTCGGCCTATGGCTCAAGACTTTCAACGTCAAGCCAAAGATGGTGCACGGCAACCAGCCGGAGTGCGGAGGCGCCATGGTGGGCAAGATGGCCAACGTCCTATGGCTCGAGGGCTCCTTTGTGGAGACCCTGAAGGGGTGGCAATCGGGGTGGTTTTACATCACCGAGCCGCGCGACGCCAAATGGGTCGCACCCCCCGAGTTCCGATCCGGACCCCCTACGCGGCTCACCTCCTGGAAGGAGATGGGCCTGTCTTGGGGTAAAAAAGGAGAGTTGACCGGACTCCAAACATGCATCCAAACCCTGGCGGACAAGAAGCTCAAACTTGTCAACATAGTCCAGGTTATGCTCACCCGCCTGATCCTCCCGTGTCAACAATGGGCTTTCAACCTGTGGGAGTTCGACCCGGCGCGGCACCAAACTCTGAGCAGGCTCTTCGACACGACGTACGAAGATGCCTGGAAGGTGCTTTTCAAAGGCGCTAAGGCCCCCGCATCCGCTACCGAGGATCGCGGATTCAGTGCGCAGCGTCACGCTCTCGCGGTAAGTTGTTTTTTTCCTTTTATAGGGTATCAGTTTTTCATAGTTTGACTCCATGCGGGATCTGAGCTCCCTTACCTTTGGCAGGATTGGCAGGTGACGCCCGGACAGATCAACTGTCCGGCTCCTATGCCCGAAGGCCCAGCGGATGCTCGCTTGGCGAAGCTGCTGGTTCCGGCACCCTATGTGGTGCCGGAGAAGAAGGCCGCGAAAAGAATCGCGGGGACTCGAAAGAGTGCCCGGCGCCAGGAGGTGTCGGATCCATCATCCGATGGTTCTGAGGCGCATTTCTCCCGTGAAGACGAGGAGGAAGAAGAGGAGAACTCTCCCCCTCCAGTGGGAGGAGAGAAGAAAAGGAAGGCCGCCCTCTCTGGGGAGGCCGGAGGGTCCAAGAAGGGGAAAACCCTTCCTCCGGACTACTCCACCGACACCGACGGCGGAGAGGAGTGGCAGCCCAGGGCCAAGCCCCTGGCAAAATCGTAAGTATCCGGATACCAGAGTAATTCATAGTATTCGTTTATTGCACAGCTTTCCCTTACGTCGAATATGTTTATGCAGCCCACCCAAAGACCGGCTCGACGCGTCGTCGAGCGACTCACTGGACTCGTCGGATGTGAACTCGCTTTCGATGGCTTCCTCCCCCCGCCCTACGGACGACACCGAAGTGTTGTCCCAACAGGTTCCAAGCCGGGAGGAGGTGGTCCTGGAGGCGTCGCAAGGCGACCTCCCAGACTCCAGGAGTAAAGGGGATGAAACCCCTCAGGGCTCCAAGTCCGGCTCTAGGCCGGACACCGCTCCGGAACCTTCAAAGGTTCCAGAGTCCGGTGAGGGACCTCCTTCCAAGAGGAGAAAGTCCACCGTGCCGGCGGCCCCCGTCCAACCGGAGGCACCGGACAATATGTTGGAGGCGCTCCAAGGCGCCTCCATCGATGAGGAGCACCGCACTAATATGAGTGCGGTGGTCCAGAAGGTTCAGTCCGCCAAGAGCGGACTGACTGAAGCTTGTACTAGCCTTTTGACAGGCTTTGAGGTAAGTAAAGAATGTGTAAATAATAGTACCGCATAGACAGTAGCCCCTGATGCTCTGTTTGGCGTTTGGGAAGAAAAGCCGAATAGAGCATCAAATAGAATTCGCAGGAGTCTAACAAAAATGAGTCAATATGCATATCCAGGCTTCCCTGCTTGCGTCTGCCGCACTAACTGCGGAAGTGGACATGCTAAAGCAGAACCTTGAGCGGTCTGAGCAAGAGCTCGGGCGTGCCAAGAAGCAGCTCGAGGACAATGAAGGTAAGAAATACCTTGTTTTTATATATAAAAAGGTGCAATTGCAAAGAATGACAGGATTATCGTGGCTATTTTAGGGGCCACGTCTGAAGTGGCGACCCTTAAGCAAGCGCTGGTCGAGGCCGAGAAGAGGGCGGCCTCGGAGCGCACCAAGCGGGAGAAGTATGAGGCCGAGGTTGGCAAGGTGCGGCAAGAGCTCCAGGCTCTCATGGAAAAACATGAGAGTTTGGAGCTTGACTCAAAGACGCGAGCGTTCGAGCTCGCAGTGGCTATTGAAAATGCCAAGTCTGCCAAGGCCGAATCCCAGAAGACCCTCCAGGAGTTGGATGAGGTGAAGAAGATAGCGGCGGGTAAGGCATTCTTTATGCAAAGCAAACACATAAACGTGAGTTACTTGTTACTTACCCGAATTCGGAGTTCTCCAGGAGCGTTCGCAGATCTTCCCCGGAGTGCGTCCGATGCCGCCACATTCTATCGAGCCGAGGAGGGCAGGTCAACAGAGAAGGTGTTCTGGTCTCAGTATGCTGAGGCCGGACACCCCGTGCCCCTGAGCGACCAGCTGAAGCAACTGGTCGAGCTCGACAAGGCGGTCGAACAGGCCATGAAGGGCCTCATTGTTCGGCTGTGGCCTAGAGGGGCTCTGCCTGGGAGCTATTTCGGGCTAGTGCGGAGGTTGGTGGAGGCCTGTCCAAGGCTCGAAGTCATCAAGCGCTCCGTCTGCATTGAAGGTGCCCATAGGGCCCTTGCCCGTGCTAAGGTGCACTGGGGCAAGCTGGATGCTGAGAAGCTGGTGAAGGACGGGCCACCGCCGGGGAAAGAGCATCGCAAGCCCGAGAATTACTATAAGGATGTTCTGAAGGGTGCCTGCCTTGTGGCAGATGAATGTTCTTGGGATGTAATTTTTGAGTGAAACTTGCTCGTTTTGTCCTGTGCGCTGAAAACTTGTTTATATGCGCTAAGCAATGCTGTTGGAATTTAAAATATTACCTTATGTGCGGCTGTTTATCAATTCTGAGAGATGGTGAGTCATCGGCTTCTGCCCCCATGCCGCTAGTGCTGGGGTGTTCGGGGATAAACCTGAGCGATCTTTTCCCATGTTTGGGTCCTTCGAGGGAGGCGCTCAGCCCAATGAACAAGGCAATCGGACTATAATGCGTGAACACTCTCACTTAGCCATAGAATTCTATAATTTTAAATTTCGGCGAAGCCCCTAGTATTCAGAAGACCGAGTTCGGGGCACTATCCACGCCTTGGCCAGACAGAGCCGGCTCCTCGCCCTAAGCGGCATAAGTCTTTAGGGACTCGAAAAACCTCTCGAACAGCGACCAGCTCTCGCTTCATCATGACAGTCGGTTTTAGCTTTCTCCACTGAGGTGCTCGACCCAGCTCAACTGGGGCACAATCGCAGTGGTTCTCCTAGTGCTACCTTAGCCGATATAGCGGAACGTAAGGCACCAAAACATAGGAGCCGGGCAAACCCAACTATTGACCCAAGACATGATTCGGAGCCGATGCATATAGTGCTATAAGTTCGGGGTGTCGCACTTGTTAAAGTGTTCGGACTTCTCACACCATATTGAGGGGTATTAAAGCCCCTGGCGTATTTTGGCCGTACCAATGTGTACGGGTGCAACATGTCGTTAAGGAACATATATAAAGAAAAAAGGTAATGCAAAAATAGACGAAAGCTATGCATTGTTTATTAAAAAGGGTTGCGATCAAAGCAGAACGATACAAATAATGCGATAAGTGGAAGGTTGGACTAGTTAACATGTCCGTTCCAGGGGCAAGCTGCGGAATAGTATGTGGAACAGGTATACTGCTCATGATAGAGACCACCTGGGAGTTCCGTACTGCGGCGTGGCTTGTCTGCTTCCCTGGTTCTTGCATCGTTTGTGCGGCAATTGAACTGCTGAACAGGCCTTCCGAAGGATGGAGTCCTGAAAGTAAGAGAAAATTAAAAAAAATCGGCAGCCCCTGGTACGGTTTAAGCCGTATTTTTGGGCGTGCCGTGATGGTGCCCCTCCCCCTGTACCCATGGTATCTCTAGAGCGTAGTTATGTACGCGAAGTACTAGCGTCGCCTTTTTGCGAGGATTGGGGTTGGGGCCGCATTGCTACGCCTGCTCGGATCATGCCAGGCGGTCTTGTTGTAGGTTACTCCGGGCGCGCTTGACGGTGTCCGGTCGTTTAGTGGCCGGACTGGAGAACTGCCTGGAGAGGCTGCTTTGTACTTCCGTTGCAAGGGACGTCATGTGCTCCTCCGTTCGGAGGGAGCATTTGGTGTTTCCATTGACCGTAATTACTCCTCGAGGGCCTGGCATCTTGAGCTTAAGGTATGCGTATTGCGGTACCGCATTGAACTTAGCGAATGCGGTTCGCCCGAGCAGTGCGTGATAACCACTGTGAAACGGGACTATGTCGAAGATTAACTCCTCGCTTCGGAAATTATCCGGAGATCCGAAGACCACTTCAAGTGTGACTGAGCCTGTACAGTTGGCCTCTACACCTGGTATTACGCCTTTAAAGGTCGTTTTGGTGGGCTTAATCCTCGAGGGATCTATGCCCATTTTCCGCACTGTATCCTGGTAAAGCAGGTTCAGACTGCTGCCGCCGTCCATAAGGACTCTAGTGAGATGAAATCCGTCAATAATTGGGTCTAGGACCAATGCGGCGAATCCGCCATGACGGATGCTAGTGGGATGGTCCCTTCGATCAAAGGTGATCGGGCAGGAGGACCATGGGTTGAACTTTGGGGCGACTGGCTCTACCGCGTATACGTCCCTTAATGCACGCTTCCGCTCCCTTTTGGGGACATGGGTTGCGTATATCATGTTCACCGTCCGCACTTGTGGGGGAAAACCCTTCTGTCCACTGTTGTTCGGCGGCTGGGGCTCCTTGTCGTCATCGCTATGCAGCCCCTTGTCTTCATTTTCGGCGTTTAACTTGCCTGCCTACTTGAACACCCAACAATCCATGTTGGTGTGATTGGCCGGCTTTTCGGGGGTGCCATGTATCTGGCACAAGCGGTCGAGTATTCGGTCCAAACTGGACGGGCCCCTAGGATTCCTTTTGAATGGCTTTTTCCGCTGACCGGATTTAGAGCCTCTGAATCCGGCATTAACTGCCGTATCCTCAGCATTGTCGTCGTTAATGCGGCGCTTCTGCTTGTTGCGACGCGACCTGCCACTACTGTCCCTGGTGTCCGAATTACCAGGGTTCTTGGTCATATTGTTGCTATGAGCAAGCCAGCTGTCTTCTCCCGCGCAAAAGCGGGTCATGAGTGTCGTGAGTGCTGCCATAGATTTCGGCTTTTCTTGTCCAAGGTGCCGGGCCAGCCACTCGTCACAGATATTGTGCTTGAAGGCTGCTAGGGCCTCAGCGTCCGGACAGTCGACTATTTGGTTTTTCTTTGTTAGGAACCGTGTCCAGAATTGCCTGGCCGATTCCTCTGGCTGCTGAATTACGTGACTTAGGTCATCGGCGTCTGGGGGTCGCACATAAGTGCCCTAGAAATTGTCGAGGAATGCGGATTCCAGGTCCTCCCAACAACTGATTGATCCTGTTGGCAAGTTGTTAAGCCAATGCCGAGCTGGTCCTTTAAGCTTGAGTGGGAGGTATTTGATGGCGTGGAAATCGTCACCGCGGGCCATGTGGATATGAAGGAGATAATCCTCGATCCATACCGCAGGATCTGTTGTGCCATCATATGATTCGATGTTTACGGGTTTGAAACCCTCGGGGATTTGATGATCCATTATTTCGTCTGTAAAGCATAGTGGGTGTGCGGCGCCTCTGTACTGGGCAATATCATGACATAGCTCCAATGAGCTGTGTTCAGCCCTGCCGAATTTGTGGCCGGCGTGACGGTTATCGTCTCGAGCCGTGGGGCGCCCACGCGATCCATAGATCGAGCGTGTTTGCCTTGCCTTGTCCTCCAACATGTCTTGTAAGTCCGGCGCATATTCCCGTGCCTTGGTATGGGGTGCGGCTTGAGTGGAGGGCCGGGAGGCCTCTCTGTCGCGGCCACGAGGTGGCCGGTCGGCCGCATCAAGTGCTTCCTCCTCTAATCGGGGTAGCAACCTGCGCTTTGGATAGCTCTTGGAGGGGCGTTCGAGTTTATGCTCTTCGGCCGCAAGGACTTCAGTCCATCTGTCGACCAGCAAATCTTGATCAGCTCTAAGTTGTTGCTGTTTTTTCTTGAGGCTTCTTGTCGTGGCCATAAGCCTGCGTTGGAAATGCTCTTGCTCGACGGGATCCTCTGGCACGACGAATTCGTCGTCGTCGAGGCTTGCCTCGTCTTTGGAGGGAGGCATATAATTATCGTCCTCGACCTCTCTGTCTGCCGCTCTCTCATGAGGGTTGGTTTCTCCATCCTCCTGTGCTAAGTCTTGCTGGAGGGGGTTTTCTTCGGCACTTTCCGGAGTATTATTATCTCCCGTGCTGGAATCACCGTATTTGTTTTGGCGGGATTTTGAGTGGCGCCGCTGACGCCGGTGCTTAGGCTGTTTCTTGGAGGGGTCATCCTCCGCTGTTCCATCGCCATCTCCCTCTTTTGGGGTGTCCACCATGTATATGTCATATGACAAGGTGGCTTTCCAGGGCCTAGTAGGCGCTGGTTCTTCATCATCTCCTTCATCGGCGTCCATACCGTCGATGTCTTCGGAGTCAAAGTCGAGCATGTCGGTTAAGTCATCGACAGTGGCTACAAAGTGGGTGGTGGGTGGGCTTTGAATTTCTTCATCGTCCGTACCCCAACCTTGCTGACCGTAGTCCGACCAGGGCTCTCCTGATAAAGAGAGAGACTTCAGTGACTTCAGGATATCGCCGAAAGGCGAGTGCTGAAAGATGTCCGCGGCAGTGAACTCCATGATCGGCGCCCAATCGGATTCGATTGACAGGGGCGCGGAGGGTTCGGAGTCCGGAGAGGAGTCTGGCTCCTTGGAGTCACGAGTCTCGCAGAGTATGGGGCTGGTGTTCGGCTCAATCGCCGTTGGGGTCGCAGTCCCCGGGGTGGTGTCCAACCGCCCATCCTCGATCGGCGCAGTTGGCTCCGAATTAAGGGTCGGAGCCGATGCGGGTGCGGCCTCCAGGGCACTGTTCGGCAGCAGAGCTAGATCATGCTCGTCGTGACAGTGCGGCACGCTCGGCAGTGGCTCGAATCCGTTGAAGATCAAGTCCCTGCGGATGTTAGCCGTGTAGTTTAAACTTCCAAATCTGACCTGACGGCCAGGGGCGTAGCTTTCGATCTGCTCCAGACGGCCAAGCGAGTTGGCCCATAGTGCGAAGCCACCGAAGACGAAGATCTGTCCGGGGAGGAAGATCTCACCCTGGACGGCATCGCTATCGATGATCATAGGAGCCATCGAGCCTGACGGCGACGACACGGAGGAACTCTCAATGAAAGCACCAATGTCGGTGTCAAAACCGGCGGATCTCGAGTAGGGGGTCCCGAACTGTGCATCTAGGCCAGATGGTAATAGGAGACAAGGGACACAAAGTTTTACCCAGGTTCGGGCTCTCTCGATGGAGGTAAAACCCTACGTCCTGCTTGATTAATATTGATGATATGGGTAGTACAAGAGTAGGTCTACCACGAGATCGAAGAGACTAAACCCTAGAAGCTAGCCTATGGTATGATTGTTGATGTGTACGTTGTCCTACGGACTAAAACCCTCTGGTTTATATAGACACCGGATAGGGTTAGGGTTACATAGAGTCGGTTACAATGGTAGGAGATCTACATATCCGTATCGCCAAGCTTGCCTTCCACGCCAAGGAAAGTCCCTCCCGGACACGGGACGAAGTCTTCAATCTTGTATCTTCATAGTCCAGGAGTCCGGCTGAAGGTATAGTCCGGCTATCCGAACACCCCCTAATCCAGGACTCCCTCACCCCCTAAGAGGGATCAACTAACCTTGGGTTTTGTCGATGATGACTTCATGTAGGTGTTGAAGATGTGGATGCTCTATGTTGATGTAGATCATTTGGAGCTATCCTTTGGAGTGAGTTGCACTTTCAATACCTACATGGGTTAGTCCCACAAGGAACAAACAAGGATATCCATAGACATAGAGTGATGCACACAAGATGATGTCTATGAAAGCTTTAGGTTACCTTGTCCCTTGTCTTACCAACAAGAGGGTTTGTGACTCCTTGAACTAGTGCAAGATGTGGAAGTTGATTGCACTTGTTCTTGCCAAAATGATAAGAGTGAAGTATATTGGCGGAGTCACCCTCAAGAACTCTCTAGTTCTTCTTCTTCGGGATCCACACCATCTTGATGGGAATCCTCAGAGTTGTAGTTGTACTTGATGAAGTGGAACTTGATGTAGTCTTGGGAACCCACTTGACCAAGGCCTTAGGAGCTTCTTCAAATGCATCAATTTCCTCTTGAAGCTTGTCCTTGCCTTTTTGCTTGTGGTCTCGTGGTGGAAGATCATCTTGAGCTTGTGTCCCTTTGGATGAAGTAGGATCATACTTCTCTTGTTGAGGAACAAACTTTGTCTCGGGGTATTGATCTTATTCCCACTCAACTCCATTGGCATTGAATTTTCGTTCAAAACCAATACCTTGATTCTTCCGGTGCCTTCCTTGCTTGCGTACAATTTCCTCGAATTGCTTACTCCCGGCAAGGCTCTTGTAAACACCTTTCTCTATAATTCCCTTCAATAAGCTATTTTCTTGCTCAAGTGTAACTTGGCTAAGAGAATCATTAGTGGAATCAAGAGAACTACTAGAAGCAACAACATTGGATTTAGCATGATTATTGTTACTACTAGAGGAAGAATCTTTCTTGTTCTTGTTACTAGACTTGACTTGAGGCATGTAAGTGGATAAGAGTAAACGCTTGGCAATGTAAGAAGAACTTTTCTTGCGAAGATCATCATTGATTGCCTTTAAGAACTCATGCTCTTGCTCAAGGTTGAGCTTTTCAAAACATAATTTCTCATGAGTCCTTAAAAGTTCTCAATGATCTCCTAAGATAGTTTCATGAGCTAACTTAAGAGTGTTTAGTTCTTTAGTTAGAGACTCAATCTTCTCCTTATCATTGTCATTCGTTTCATCATAGCATTCATCACTATAGTTGTCAACAAGTAACTCATCATCGCCTAACAAGTCATCTTCATCACTATTGAAATCAACATACTCGGGGTGTGATACCTTTGGACCTTTGGCCATGAAGCATCTTCCAATTCCTTCATTTGGTGAATCAAATATGTCGTAGGAGTTGGTTGACACAAGTGCTAGTCCGGCAACACCTTCATCTTGAGTATATTCGGAGTCAGAGTGATAGCTTCTCTCGGAGTCATTGTTGGAGTCAGAGCCGGATACCCATTCACCAACATGAGCTTGATGTCTTCGTTTTGTGTAGCTCCTTGATGACTTGTCCTTCCTTTCCGAATCCTTGCTTCTCCGAGGGTGTCTTCGTTCATATCGATCATCCCTACTCCTTCTCTCCCTTGATGGTGATTCTTCTCTTCTACTTCTTATTTTGGGAGAATCTTCTCTTCTCTTGTGGGGAGCCGTGCACTCATTGGAGTAGCGTCCGGGTCTTCCACAATTGTAGCAGTTTCGCTCTTGACTAGAAGATCTTTTGTCATTGTAGGACCTTGACTTGTAACTTCTCTCCTTGCTTCTACTCTTGTAGAACTTGTTGAAGTTCTTCACCATTAGGCTCAATTCTTCATTGAAGGTTTGTTTCTCACTTGATGATGTGGGAGCTTCACATGAGGCTTTGTAAGCACCACTTGACTTGTTATGGAGCTCATCCTTAGCCTTGAGTGACATCTCATGAGCAACAATTCTTCCAATGACTTCCATTGGCTTGAGATCTTTGTAATTTGGCATCATTTGGATCAATGTGCATACGGTATCGTATTTTCCATCCAAGGCTCTTAGGATCTTCTTGATGATGAATTTGTCGGTCATCTCTTCACTTCCTAAGCCGGCAATCTCATTTGTGAAAAGAGCAAGCCTAGAGTACATTTCAGCGACACCTTCACCATCCTTCATTTTGAACTTGTCAAGTTGACTTTGAAGCACATCCAACTTGGATTCCTTGATGGAGTCGGTACCTTCATGCATGTCAATCAAAGTATCCCAAATTTCCTTTGCATTCTCAAGACAACTGATTTTGTTGAATTCTTCGGGGCACAATCCGTTGAAGAGGATATCACAAGCTTGAGCATTGTATTGTAGCATCTTCAACTCATCCGCGGTAGCTTCACGATTCGGTTCTCTCCCATCAATGAATTCACCTTGCAAGCCAACACACACAATAGCCCAAACGGCGGGGTTATGTCCAAGAATATGCATTTTCATCTTATGCTTCCAACTAGCAAAATTAGTACCATCAAAGTAAGGACCTCTACGGTGATAATTTCCCTCGCTAGACGCCATACTCTCCTAGGTTGTGAAACCAAGGCTATGACCACCAAAAGCTATGGAAATCAAAGCAAATGGAGACCAAAGCTCTGATACCACTTGTAGGATCGAAAGTATGTCTAGAGGGGGGTGATTAGACTACTTGACCAAATAAAAATCTATCATTTTCCCAATTTTAGTCTTCCGCAGATTTTAGCTATCTTAGCATAACTCAAGCAATCTTAACACAATTCAAGCAAGCATGCAAAGAGTCTATGAGCAGCGGAAAATAAAGCATGCAACTTGCAAGAATGTAAAGGGAAGGGTTTGGAGAATTCAAAAGCAATTGGAGACACGGATGTTTTTGTCGTGGTTCCGATAGGTGGTGCTATCGTACATCCATGTTGATGGAGACTTCAACCCATGAAGGGTAACGGTTGTGCGAGTCCACGGAGGGCTCCACCCACGAAGGGTCCATGAAGAAGCAACCTTGTCTATCCCATCATGGCCATCGCCCATGAAGGACTTGCCTCACTAGCGGTAGATCTTCACGAAGTAGGCGATCTCCTTGCCCTTACAAACTCCTTGGTTCAACTCCACAATCTTCGTCGGAGGCTCCCAAGTGACACCTAGCCAATCTAGGAGACACCACTCTCCAAGAAGAAACAAATGGTGTGTTGATGATGAACTCCTTGCTCTTGTGCTTCAAATGATAGTCTCCCCAACACTCAACTCTCTCTCACAGGATATGGATTTGGTGGAAAGAAGATTTGAGTGGAAAGCAACTTGGGGAAGGCTAGAGATCAAGATTCATATGGTGGGAATGGAATATCTTGGCCTCAACACATGAGTAGGTGGTTCTTTCTCAGAAAATGTGTATTGGAAGTGAGGTATGTTCTGATGGCTCTCTCCACGAATGAAGAGTGGGTGGAGGGGTATATATAGCCTCCATACAAAAACTAACCGTTACACACAATTTACCAATCTCGGTGAGACCGAATGGAGAAACTCGGTCAGACCGATTCAGCAAACCTAGTGACCGTTATTATTTTCGGTGGGACTGAGATGCAACTCGGTAGGACCGATATGGTTAGGGTTAGGGCATAACGTAATCTCGGTGTGACTGATTACACAAACTCGGTGGGACCAATTTTGGTAATAAGCTAACCAAAGAGTTGGTCAGGTAAACTCGGTGGGACCGATCGCTCATTTCGGTGGGACCAAAATGTTACAAAAGAGAAACAGAGAGTTTACATTGCAATCTCGGTGGGACCGATCGCTCATCTCGGTAGGACCGAAACGTTACGAAGGGAAACAGAGAGATTACAACCCCATCTCGGTGTGACCGAGATCCCTATCAGTGGCTATGACATTTGAAACTCGGTGGCGCCGGATAGAGAGAATCGGTGGGGCCGAGTTTGACTTTTGGTTTAGGTCATATGTGGATGTGGGAAGGTAGTTGAGGGTTTTGGAGCATATCACTAAGCACTATGAAGCAAGAACCTCATTAAACAACACCTCGTCCCTCCTTGATAGTATTGGCTTTTCCTATGGACTCAATGTGATCTTGGATCACTAAAATATAAAATGTAGAGTCTTGAGCTTTGAGCTTGAGCCAATCTTTTTGTCCTTAATATTTTGAGGGGTCTTAGCTCAATGAGATATATGTTGTTAGGAATTACCAAAACCACCTAGGGATAGTTGCACTTTCAGCTAGTAACATTTACTTTAAAGAATGATGGTTACCATATAGTGTGCGGCGTGACTGCAGATCTAACAATAGATGTTGCAGATGAATCTGGAGAAAATCCGGAGGACCAGCATGTCGTGCGACAGCTAAAGGCTGGCGAACGCATGCTGACAGAGGTCAGGCGGGAGAAAAACAATCTCCAAGACACCAATACCAAGCTGAGCGTGGAACTGAAAGACGTTCGAGCCCAGCTTGCAGACTCCGAGAAGGAGAATAAGCGGCTTCAATGTGGCATTTTCATTAAGTGCTTGAACGAATCCTTTTGAAGGAGTTCGGCGAAGAAGCCGACTAAAAGTGTTATGTCTGTAGGTATGCTGACGGGTCGCCCCGCGGAGGAAATGCCCGGGTCTGCGGGTGATCTTCTATCCGAGCTCTCGCAACTGCACGAACAAGTTCGGCAGGTGATGCAAGGTGTTGCCCAGGCCTTGTGGCCATCCGTCTTCCTGCCAGAAGGCGTTGCAGAGCTTACGGAGAAGCTCAAGGGAGCGCGGCGGTGCTTCCGATTATGGAAGATATCAGCCTGCCGTCAAGGTGCCAGGGAAGCCTGGGCCATGGTGAAGACGCGGTATACCAAGGCTGACCCAAATCACATGGCCGAGGTCGGACCTGTGGGGCCCGACGGAAAAGAGATCCCCGTTAGCTTAGTTTATGGGCAAGTAGAATTAGCCGCAAAGTATTCCCAACAGGATTGTAGGCTAGACCGCCTGTTGGATGGTATAGAAGAGGAATTTAGTCGGTCTGCATGACTATGTAATTAAAGTGACATGTATAATGCCTTCTAGCCAGATTGTAGATCATTTGTCATGGCGGACCTTTTCACTTCAACCTCGGGACCCGATAGTCCGGAGTGTATCCGAATGCCCGCTCAGTTATATAAGAACTGGGGTATGCGTGGAGACCAGGCGTAGGGGTCATTAGTGCTTGAACAGACAAGTGCCCAACTAGTTATGTTATATTACATGGGTAGCAAGAAACATCTTCTAGGGAGAATAGTTCCGTTAAGGGTTCCTTTCCCTGGTTACGCATGCCCTAAAGTGCATGTCTGGATTGCGATAAGAAACGCAGGAAAAAACATCTAGGGGCACATATGGAAAATAAATAAAAACCGTCTTTTGTTCACCGACCGAATATTCCCTTAAGAACGCTACCTTTCGGCTTCACCCAGTCTGAGGTACACATTCGGCTGACCCGGCGGTAACAATCGCAGAGGTGCTCCCCTTATGCCCTAGCCGAATTAACAGGAACGTAGGGCATAAATACAAGAGCCAGGAAACCCGGCTTGGCCAAAAGTTAAGTCATATCGATGCATATAATGGCGAAAAAAGGTACATGCGGAAGTATAACACGCGGGGCATGAGGCCCAGATAAATAATTAAGCTTCTGTGAAAGAAGACCCCAGGTATGATGAGCGCGGCTAGCGCATCTATAATGTGCAAGCGAGGCACAAGTTGGCCCTTGAAGGCCTAGAGAAAGAATAAAAGAAACAAGAAAGATAATGTATATGCAAAAAATGGACAGAGGAAGGAGACGAACATAGAGTCCGGCGCTAGGCGTAGAATCTTCGGAGCCTGGCCGCGTTCCATGGGTTCGGCTCAAGTCGATTAGTCGATGCATCCCGCAGACGGTACGCTCCACCGGTCAGAACTTGGTCAATAATGAAGGGACCTTCCCATTTGGGCTCGAGCTTGTTCTTTTTCTTATCCGGCAGGCATAGAACTAGTTCGCCGACGTTATAAGTTTTGACCCGTACTTCTCTGCTTTGGTATCTACGAGCCTGTTGCTGATAAAATGTGGAACGGGCTTTTGCCACGTCGCGCTCCTCCTCCAGTCTGTCTAGACTGTCCTGCCGATCGAGCTTGGCTTCTCTTTCTTCGTACATGCGCACTCGAGGTGAGTCATGGATTATGTCATAGGGCAAGACTGCCTCTGCGCCGTACACCATAAAGAAGTGTGTATATCCGGTACTCTGATTCGGCGTGGTCCGCAGCCCCCAGAGTATGGAGTCGAGATCCTCTACCTAGTGTGTGTTAGACTCCATTAAGGACCGCACTAATCTTGGTTTAATGCCGCTCATTATAAGACCGTTTGCTCGCTCAACTTGGCCATTGGTTTGTGGGTGATAGACTGAAGCATAATCGAGCTTGATGCCCATTTTGCTGCACCAGAGTTTTACCTCATCGGCCGTGAAGTTCGTGCCGTTGTCAGTGATGATGCTGTGGGGGACGCCATAATGGTGTACGACCCCGGATATGAAGTCTATCACCGGTCCGGATTCGGCTGTTTTAACAGGTTTGGCTTCTATCCATTTGGTGAATTTATCCACCATGACCAGTAAGTATTTTTTTCTTGTGGGTTCCCCCTTTAAGGGGTCCGACCATGTCAAGCCCCCATACCGTGAAGGGCCACGTAATGGGGATTGTTTGGAGGGCGGTGGGTGGCATGTGGCTTTGATTTGCAAAAAGTTGGCAACCGACGCAGCGTTGGACCAAGTCCTGTGCGTCTGCCCGGGCCGTCGGCCAATAAAATCATGTACGGAAGGCCTTGCTTACAAGAGCCCGGGCTGCGGCGTGGTGGCCACCGAGTCCGGCGTGAATTTCTACCAAAAGGTTCCGCCCTTCCTCTTCGGAGATGCACCTTTGGAGGACTCCGGTAGTGCTTTTTTATACAGTTCTCCCTCATGGACCCTGTAGGCCTTAGATCGTCGTACTATGCAGCGTGCCTCATTTTGGTCCTCCGGAAGTTCCTGCCTAGTTAGGTAGGCCAGGAATGGTTCTATCCACGGGGCTATGATGGCCATTATTACGTGGGCTGAAGGTGTTGTTTCGGTGGCAGAGCCTTCGATTATGTCAGAGTGTTCAGTATCGAGTGTTGTGGCCGGGTCCGGACTAGTATTGCCGGTGTCCCCCTCCCATACCACGGATGGCTTAGACAACCTCTCTAAAAAGATGTTGGGGGGGACCGCATCGCGTTTTGCGCTGATGCGGGCGAGGATATCCGCCGCCTGATTGTTTTCCCGAGCGACATGGTGAAATTCGAGCCCCTCGAACCGAGTTGACATCTTTAGGACGGCGTTACGATAGGCCGCCATCTTCGGATCCTTGGCATCAAAGTCTCCATTTATTTGGGATATTGCGAAGTTCGAATCCCCACGCACCTCCAGGCGCTGAATGCCCATGGAAACTGCCATCCGAAGACCATGTAACAGGGCTTCGTATTCGGCTGCATTGTTGGAGTCTGTATATAGTATCTGCAGTACGTATTGAACTGTATCTCCGGTTGGGGACGTCAGGACGACGCCAGCCCCCAGTCCAGCCAGCATTTTGGAGCCGTCGAAGTGCATAATCCAATTGGAGTATGCGCCGTACTCTTTAGGGAGTTCGGCTTCCGTCCATTCGGCGACAAAGTCGGCCAATACTTGCGATTTAATGGCTCGCCGAGGTTCGTATGTTATGTCGAACGGGAGGAGCTCAATGGCCTATTTGGCAATCCAGCCCGTGGCGTCACGGTTTATAATATCATTGAGTGGCACCTCTGAGGCTACTGTAATCGAACACTCTTGAAAGTAGTGTCGCAGTTTCCGGGATGCCATGAATACCACATAGGCTATCTTTTGATAATGTGGGTACCGTGATTTGCATGGAGTGAGGACAGTGGATACATAATATACCGGCTTTTGAAGAGGGAATTTATGTCTGTCCGCTTCTCGTTCGACGACGAGCACGGCGCTTACAACTTGATGAGTTTCCGCAATGTATAATAGCATTGGTTCGCCGATGTTTGGCGCGGCCAGGATTGGGTTGGTTGCCAGTATGGCCTTTATTTCTTCCAATCCGGCTGTGGCAGCGTCCGTCCACTCGAAGTGTTCGGTGCGCCGAAGGAGGTGATAAAGGGGTAATGCCTTTTCTCCTAAGCGGGAGATAAAGCGGCTTAGAGCCGCCACACATCCAGTTAACTTCTGGATTTGTTTGAGGTCTGTTGGGGTAGCCAACTGTGACAAAGCTCGGATTTTGGCCGGATTAGCTTTAGTACCTCTATTGGAGACAATGAAACCCAGGAGCTTTCCGGCTGGTACGCCGAATATGCATTTTTCCGGATTGAGCTTGATGTCGTATGTTCGGAGGTTGTCGAATGTGAGCCTCAAGTCGTCTATCAGAGAGTCGGCGTGTTTGGTTTTGACGACCACATCATCTACGTATGCCTCTACTGTTTTGCCGATTTGTTTCTCCAGACATGTCTGAATCATGCGCTGATATGTTGCGCCGGCGTTTTTGAGCCCAAAAGGCATTGTGTTGAAACAGAAGGGACCGTATGGTGTGATGAATGCCGTTGCGGCTTGGTCAGACTCCGCCATCTTGATTTGGTGGTAACCGGAGTATGCGTCAAGGAAACACAATGACTCGTGTCCTGTGGTAGCATCAATAATTTGATCAATGCGGGGGAGGGGGAAGGGATCCTTTGGGCAAGCTTTATTGAGGTCCTTGAAATCGACACAAAGGCGCCAGGATTTATCCTTCTTTGGTACCATCACCAGGTTTGCTAGCCAGTCCGGGTGTTTTATTTCTCTGATGAATCCGGCCTCCAATAACTTGGCTAGTTCCTCTCCCATGGCATGTCTCTTAGGTTCGGAGAAACGCCGAAGAGCCTACTTGACCGGCTTGAATCCCTTTAGGATATTGAGGCTATGCTCGGCCAGCCTGCGTGGGATTCCTGGAATGTCTGAGGGATGCCAGGCGAATATGTCCCAATTCTCGCACAGGAACTCTCGTAGTGCGGCGTCCATGGCGGGGTTTAACTGTGCCCCGATGGAGGCTGTTTTTGTAGGGTCTGTTGGGTGGACTTGGAATTTGACTATTTCATCTGCTGGTTTAAAAAAGGTGGACTTGGATCTCTTGTCGAGTATCACGCCGTCCCTGTCCACTGTGGAGCGTAGCATGGTTAATTCCTCGGCCGAGAGGGTTTCGGATAATGCCTCGAGGGTCAGTGTTCGGATCACTGGTGAGAGTGATGATTCCGTTGGGCCCGGGCATTTTGAGCTTCATGTACCCATAATGGGGTACGGCTTGGAAGATCGTGAACGCCTCATGTCCTAAAAGGGCGTGGTATCCACTGCTGAACGGGGCCACTTGAAATGTAATTTCTTCGGACCTATAGTTCTCTGGCGTACCGAATACCACATCTAGTGTGATTTTCCCAGCGCATCGTGCTTCCCGACTGGGTATGATTCCTCTGAAGGTTGTGCTACTTTGCTCAATGCGGTTCCAGTCTATTTCCATTTTTTGAAGAGTTTCCTCATAGATGAGGTTTAATCCGCTGCCGCCGTCCATGAGTACTTTGGTGAGTCGAAAGCCGTCCACGATTGGACTGAGGACCAGTGCGGCTGGTGCTCGGGCTGTTAGGAATTTAGGTTCGTCACTGGCATTGAAGGTAATAGCCGTGTCACTCCATGGATTTATTGCTGCTACGTGGCAGATTTCGGCAATGCTGCGGAGTGTTCGCTTGCACCTATTATTTGACGCGAAGGTCTCAAAGACTGTTAATACCGTATTGTTATCCACGGGATGGTGCTCTGTGGCATTGGGGATAAGAAGATCCTCACCACTTTTGGCAACCTGCCGGAGTATCCAACATGCTCTAAGGCTGTGCGTTGGTATTGTATCCGCTGTGCTATGAATTTTGCAGGGTCCGTTAAGCCATCCCTCCAACACGGTTCCGTGCCCTGTAGAGGGTTTTTTACTTCTTTGTAATGAACTCGGGTGTCTTGTGATAGTGCACCCTTTTACCTCGGACTGGGTGCATATTCGGAGCCGGATTATCCCAAAATTCCGTTTTGGTTTTCCAGGCACTTTCCATCGCACAGTACTTTCGTACTATGGACGCCAAGTCGGCGAAGCATGATATGTCACGGTGACTTATGGCGTTAAGGATTCCCTTGTCCGTGCAGTTATTGCAGAAAAGTGAGACTGCGTCTTCCTCGCGGCAGTCCTTAACCTTGTTCATCACAAGGAGGAATCTGGCCCAATAATAATGTACTGTTTCATGGGGCTCTTGCCTGATGTGGGAAAGATTGTTTATGTCTGGGTGGGTGGGTGTATTTGAGTCAGGACCCCTACCCTATCTGAGACCCAGGGGCCGAGGGGTTTCCGATCTTGGAAGTTCAGATTCTGGTATGTTGCCCGATGAGTCTGGCCCGCTGCCTGACTCTAGGTTCAGGGTTTGGGTGATGTCCTCCCGTAAATGGGTATCCGGCTCGGAGAGCTCAGGAATTCGGACATAGTTAGTCCTCAAGATAGAGGAAGAATCGCCGCATTGTTCCTCCACCACCGCAACATGATGGGTGACCGGTGGAGAGTTAATCTCCCTTCGATCGGGTTTAAGCCCAATCCGATCATAGTTCGTAGCGACTCCCAAGGCGGTGATGCGATCCAAGAGTTCGTTTAGGGAAGAGAGCTCCATTGGATCCATCTGCTCGGCGAATTCCGAGCCGACGTGGAGGCTATTTTTGATGACCCGAGAAGTCATCGTCGGTGCAGTCGCCGAACAGGCGGTCATGACGAAACTGCCTAGCCGGAGAGTTTGGCCGACAGCCAGAGCTCCCCCGGCAGTAATGTTGTTTTTAACAACGAGATGAGGCATCCTTCCTTACGGCGACATCACAGAGGAATTCTCAATGAAAGCACCAATGTCGGTGTCAAAACCGGCGGATCTCGGGTAGGGGGTCCTGAACTGTGCGCCTAAGGTGGATGGTAACAGGAGGCTGGGGACACGATGTTTTACCCAGGTTCGGGCCCTCTTGATGGAGGTAAAACCCTACGTCCTGCTTGATTTATTCTTGATGATATGAGTATTACAAGAGTTGATCTACCACGAGATCGGAGAGGCTAAACCCTAGAAGCTAGCCTATGGTATGATTGTATGTTGTCCTACGGACTAAAACCCTCCGGTTTATATAGACACCGGAGGGGGCTAGGGTTACACAAGGTCGGTTACAAAGGAGGAGATATACATATCCGTATTGCCTAGCTTGCCTTCCACGCCAAGTAGAGTCCCATCCAGACACGAGACGAAGTCTTCAATCTTGTATCTTCATAGTCCAACAGTCCGGCCAAACAATATAATCCGGCTGTCCGGATACCCCCTAATCCAGGACTTCCTCACCCTCCCATGTCCCTCCCGCCGCCCCCTCCCCCCCCCCCCCCCCCCCCATGGCCGACGCCCAGCCAAATTCTGGTGGCCTGGCCATCGACCCGCCCGGAAAGGTGAAGAAGAAGGCGGCCAAGGCACCAAGGAAGCTGCACTCGGAGTGCACGCCGGAGGAGATCGCCAAGTTGGACGTGGAATCGGCGAAGAGGAGGAACTGGAGGGCGATCGTCAAGGTCAATGCCGCCGCGGACAAGTTCGTCGCCGAGCGCGATGCGATGGAGGCCGCGCGGCGCAAGGCCGCGACCGACGAGAAGGAGGACATCGTCAACAAAGCGCACGCCCTCCTCATGCTTGGCATGTGCCGTCCACCTAGTTTCCCTGCAGCGGTCGTCGACCCAGCGAGCACCGGCTCGTCGGTCGCCCGGCTTCCCAACCGCCAGTCACCGACGTCGCGGACCACGCCTATGTTGCCCGGCTTTCCCCCGCCAAGGCACGATGCCAAAGCCCCATTTCTCGGGGTCGCCGGACGTTGTCGTGATCACGCCGTCCACCCCGCGCCCCTCTTCCGTCATCGACCTCAACGTGACGCCTGGGTCCAGCAGCGGCGGCCGGACGGCCGTCAGATGCAAAGGAAGCAAGCACGACCATCGTTTACGGGCACCATGCTGTCCCCCTGCGTCTTGTTCGACGGAATGCCAACCCCAACGCTAGAGGTCGACGACCCCTTCTACAACCAGTTCATGGAGGATGTGATCTTTGAGGGTGGGCATGGCCATGCCTACGATCCCGAAGAGACCCAAAGTCAGGATGGCCGCGCCCTGTACGTTGCCGATGAAGAGTCCAACGCCCGTGCTGACTACAACCATGGTGACTCGTGGCAGGAATACGATGACATCTATTGCGAAGGTGATGGTGATGAATAAGAAGGCGATGACATTGATATTCATGGTGAGCCATTGTTCATCGACGAGCTCACCCAAAGAGCGGAAGCACAAAAAAGGAGGAAGAGCATTCACACGGGTTCATATACACAAGATAAGGACAAGTTGATTTGCCAATGTTGGATGGAGATTAGCCAAGATTCGAAAACCGGCGCGCAACAAAAGGGCCTTGTTTTTTGGACAAGAGTCCACAAAACATTCCATGAAAGGAAGATGTTTGAGCCCTACCAAATTACAAGCAACCGTGGCATCACCTCGATTCAAAAGAGGTGGTTGTTCATCCAACAAGAGTGTAACAAGTATTGCGCTGCATTTGAGAGCGTTGAAGCACGGCTCGTGAGTGGTCTCGGCGTTGGCGACATGGTATGCTATCCTTATCCTAGTCCTTTCCTTGCTATGGCCATGAGACTTCGGCCTTGTATATGTTTGCATGTTCAATTGTTGTTGATCATGTGCTGTAGGCATTTCAATCTTTGGAAGCATTCAAGGCCCGGCACAATGACAAGCCATTCACTCTTACGCATTGTTGGACGATCATCAACAATTGCCCAAGTTCAAGGATCAATACCGTGAACTTCAAAGGAAGAGAGGCAAGAAGACGGCCAAGTTCGCCGGAGGTGGAGATGGCGAGGCGTTGAAGAGGCTGAGGGGCAAGACCAACTCCAAGGTGGACAACATACGTGATGCCTCATCCATGGCCTTGCATGAGACTTTGCATGGCATGATGTCTCAAAAGGATGTGAGGGACCAGAAGAAGCGGCAAAGCAAGGACGAGCAAATGAAGCAATACCTAGAGCTTCAAAGGAAGAAGCTTGAGATGGAGGAGACGGCCAAGAGGAGGAAGATCGACATGGAGGAGGCATCCCGGCAAAGGTAGCTCGACATTGAGGCCGCCAATGTCTCGGCCAGGCAGCGACATCTCGACATCGAGGCCACCAATGCCGCAACCAAAGCAAAGGAGGTGGCCCTTGCGATCATGAGCGTCGACTTGATCAAGATAAGCGAGAAGACAAGGAGCTAGTTCGAGGCCAGGCAGAAGAAGATGTTCGACGCCGACGGCCTGAACTAGGTCGTCCGATCGGCCGTGGCCGTTCTTTTTGGAGGCTGGCATGGGTGCCGCCCGCTCGCTGGGCCGCTGGCTGTGTGCCGATGAGAAACACATTCATTTTGGAGGCTGACTGTGTTGCCGGCCGCTGGCCATGTTGCCGGCGAACAAAACTATTCATTTTGGAGACTGGCTGTGTTGTCGGCGAGGACGTGTAGGCTGTTGGCTTTGTTGCAGGCGTGAACTAGGTCGCTGGTATTTGAAACGTTGTTCTTTTTTAATATAGAGATGGATAAGATGAGGTCAAAGGATGCGGCCGTGCGCTGGTCGCACGTCCACCGCATCCTAAAACAGATCCAAACACGACCCATCGGGACAAAATCCAGCCAAATTGAATGTCCGTTTGAAGTCGCAGGGTGGAGTTGGCCTGAGAGACTAGATACGTTCATGGATGTGCTGAGCGCATCCGTAGACGTACAGAGAGGCATATTTACTTTGCCAAGTCTGACTGTATTAGGACTTTTGCCGGGACGGGTACGTGAGGAATGGATACCCATTGCCATCCCGGCCTCTCCATCCATGGAAAACAAACGTAGGCCGGCCCGCACGGCAGGACAAGGAGCACGACCAAGGGAGCCCCCGAGCAGCTCGCATTGTGAAGCTCGAAGCATCAGCGACGTCTGTTCTGCCCCGGTCCTCGGCCTTAGCTTTTTGTCCCCACTTCACAAGTGGGACGAGAGACCATCCCGTGGCTGCGAGATTGGCACGAGGCGGCGTCTTCCGCCCGTTCCAGCAGGTCCACGTTCCGGTCGCCCTCCGGCTACCATGCTTTCCACCAGGTAATTTCCGGCCTCCCTCTTACCACCACCATGGTCCATGGCTAGCCGGCCCCCTGTTGGTCGGGCATATATGTCCTTATATGTATGCATGTGTTCTTCCCTGACCCTCCACCATCTCTTCCTCCTCACGCTCGCTCCTTCCCTGCCGCGGACTCCATGGGGAGCGCAAGCAAGCTCCGCTTCTGGTGCTCGGCGTTCGCCTGCGCGCTGGCGTTCCTCGGGGCGCACGGGGACGACGACCATCTCGTCGACATTACCTACGTCGAGAGCGCCGTGGCCAAGGGAGCAGGTCAGTCTCACCATCGTTGCTAGCTTCTCACCGTCGTTGCTAGCTTCTCAGCATCTCACTTGTCCTAGTCTGACGTGCGATCTTGCGAATCGTGCTGCTAGTGTGCCTGG
This sequence comes from Triticum urartu, assembly GCF_003073215.2. Classification (NCBI taxonomy): domain Eukaryota; kingdom Viridiplantae; phylum Streptophyta; class Magnoliopsida; order Poales; family Poaceae; genus Triticum; species Triticum urartu. The sequence continues at coordinate 467,470,780 of NC_053027.1, forward strand.
ACGGGAGCCCTCCGGCGTACCATCTCGCCCCGGGCTCCGGCTCCGGGGTGAACAGCTGGTTGGTTCATTTCGAGGTCAGTACGTCAAATTCACTCGTCGCGGTGGCACTTACTACTACAGAATTCAGTGCATGCCAAGAAGAATGTTGAGCTCGACTCTGTGGCGGCGGCAGGGAGGGGCGTGGTGCAACAACGCGGCGACATGCCTGCAGCGGTCGCGCACCCCGTTGGGGTCGTCCAAGGAGATGGCCAGGCGGGTTGCTTTCACCGGGATCCTGAGCAACGCGTCGGATTACAACCCTGGTACACTTCAGTTTCACCACCTGGCCATCCAATCATGTTTTGTGCTGTGCTTTCTTTATCAGGTTTCTAGCAGCAGTTCGAGTTTGAGGCTGCCGGTTCAATCAAAGTTTATGTGCTTCTTCTTTTTAGTTGGAATTTATGCGCTCAGTAATGAGTGCGCATTTTGTCAAAAACAGACTTCTACAACTGGAATAGGGTCAAGGTTCGGTACTGCGACGGCTCGTCTTTCACCGGCGACAAGGAAGAAGTTGATCCTGTGAGCCCATGCTTCATGTTTTTCTTGATTTTTCTGCTGCTACCGGAATTAGTGTCTGCATAAAGTGTTTGTTTTATTTCTGCAATATCATGATTATTTCTGCAGAGGTTAGGTGCTTAATATCATCTTTACATATATTTTTTCTCAAATACAAGAAAAATTTGCATATCATTTTGTTGATAGATAGAGAGAGTTACAAATATATTATCGATTTTGTTTTTTTAAATATGGACAGAGTACACAGCTACACTACAGAGGTGCGAGGGTGTGGCAAGCAGTTGTAGAAGATCTGCTCGCCAAAGGAATGAACACAGCTGAACATGTATGCATTCTTATCAGCACGATATGCTTAGCATGTGGCTAGTAACGAAACTGTAGCAGGCTCTGATTTCCTCCTCCTGCAAGGACGTGGCAGGCTCTGATTTCAGGATGTTCTGCTGGTGGGCTAACTTCGATACTGCACTGCGACAGATTTCATCAGCTCCTGCCAGTGGATGCCAATGTTAAATGCCTTTCAGATGCCGGTTTCTTCATCAACGTGTAAGGCAGAAGAACAAAAGCATGCCAATATCTGTTTTTGCCGCTTTGTAGATATTCCTCACCCCCCTCTATTTTACCATCAATGCACCGTAATTTTACGTTACGTAAGTTTTGTCTTATTTCCGACGCAAAAAGAGATCGTAAGAAAAATATATAATCACCGTAAAAAATATTTTATATTATGTAAAATTACAAACGTAAAAACATAGTCTAAAATACACATAAACTGCAAATTCTCTTGTCTTATGACCTATATTTTTATTTTCTTATGTCAAATTTTACGCAGTGAATCAATAGAAATTTAACTATTTGAATTCCAAACGTAATTTAATTATGAAATGATTGTAAGATTGTCTCGGGTGAAAAATAACTTATTCTGCACCCTGGATGATGAATAGTAACACTATATATATATATATATATATATATTATATATATATATATACACACACATATATATATATATATACATATATATAGAGAGAGAGAAGAAAGTACGTTGCCTTTCTGAATGATTGGTTCCTCGTTTAACACTTGTCATCTCTGCTCTTACAGGAAGGACATTACCGGAGCCAACCACGTTGAGGCATTTTTCAGTGATGTGGGTACAACACATGTATGCACGTTTGACAGTTCTCTCTACCATAACTGATTATGCAGACATAACTAACTACGGCATTCCCCTTTCGCAAAAAAAAAACTATGGCATCCCCCGTTAAAATACTATGGCATGAATTTTTTTTTTTGCGGGGAACTATGGCATGATATGATATGGAAGTTTTGAATTCGACTCAACTTTGAACGGAGTGGTATGAAGAATTAAAGAGGCATCATTAAAAAAATTAAAATTACTCCATTCTGTAAATAAAAATATTTTTTTATATTTGCGCCCATATATATCTACTTTGTTTTCTCTTGTATACCTGATTTTATCGTGTACAAATACCGTAGGGCTCGGCAAAGAATTTACCATCTTCGTGCACTTCCAAGTTGCCTGCAGGCGTGGTAAGAAAATACTTGCAATGGCTACCACAGTTGCACATCTAGAGATCAGACCACGCCCCCTAACAAAAACAAGTTGCTTCTTCCTTGGACGCAGTGCTTTTTTCCTCAGAACGAGGTGCAGCAGATCCAGACGCCCCTGTTCATCCTAAATGCAGCATACGACTCATGGCAGGTTTATCATCTGATCGGTCTGATGGTTATCATTTCTGCCTGCAATACGCTTGGCACTTTGCATCCATCAAGGCACTAATTAATACTGTATATCTTGCTTCTGTTTCCACGCGCCCGCATCGCATGCAGGTACGGCACATCCTGGTGCCGGAGGGCTCCGATCCCGAATGGCGAAGTTGCAGGGACGACATAACCAGTGCTCCGCGAAGCAGCTCGAGACGCTGCAGGGTACGTAGCCGCATTTTGTGTACTTGGTCGGTCAGCTATATGTACACACACGTAGTAGGAGTACGTGCGCATGCTCACCGGGGAACGCACGGTGGTTGGCCGGCGCAGGGTTCAGGGACGATTTCCTGGCGGCGCTGGGGGCGAGCGCGTCCAGCGGATCCAGAGGGCTGTTCGTCAACTCGTGCTTCGCGCACTGCCAGTCCGAGACGCAGGACATCTGGTTCGCGCCCGCTTCCCCGGCGCTCGGAGACAGAGTAAACCACCCTCTTCCTTCCTCTTGCGCCCTTGAGTTTACTCCTGTCCTGGTGTGTGTCAGTGTGTGTATCTGACGAGAGCTTCCTTCCATGTCCATGTCGCAGAGAATAGCGGACGCGGTTGGGGACTGGTTCTACGGCCGCAGCGGGTTCCAGAAGACGGACTGCCCCTACCCTTGTGACTCCACCTGCTACACTAATTGATGCACCACCACCACTAGTGTGCCTCGTCCGTCCGTGCTCGCAACAAACCATTGGTTTTGGACTTTTGGTTCTATTTATACACTAGTAAGCTTGCACGTGCAACACACGTCTCAAATGTTGACCAAATAAAATTCACACATATATGCAATAAAAAAATAGCTTGCAAAATCTTGTATTATGGGTCGGAGAGAGTATGAGTTAAATGGATACACTATATTGTGATGTCACTCAAGTTGTTTTTTCAAAAGTGGGACATCATTGCGGTCCTCCTTCTGCATAGAGACAATAATATATTTAATCTATTGAATATTCTATATGTTGAAAGAGAATAAGAAATCTAGTTATGATTGAAAAAAGCCTTGCATTATGCTTAGTACATGGAGACATAATCCTACATTTGGTCTTGAATATTATGGTGTAAGCAATTCATAACTAAAATTTGAGGAAAAGAATAAGGGATAGTAGATCAACACATACTTCTTAGATGAGGTTGCTAACCAAATGCTTGTGTAAAGTTGCAAATGGCATAGGCATTGATAGTGTATTATGAAAATCCTGACACTCCATCACATGTTGCAAATACTCAAAACACATCCGAATGAGCACTAAAATGGAAAGCAGATATCTCACATAAAAATATCAACGGCATTGAACCAATATTGTGAAGTACAATCCTCTTAACACCAAAAGATCAAAGGGACTTTTTTCACAATCAAAGGAGCTCAGCTCTCTTCCTCATGATTACTGTCAGTTTGCATCAAAAAGCAAGTTGATCCGGAGCAGCATTATGCCACAGTCTCCGGTCACTAACCTGCAGGGGCAGCTTTGCACACAAAAATCAGCCTCTAAGAATAAAAGACACCGTAAGGGACAAAAGGCTTGGCTCGGCTCTTCAATTTCACACAGGAGGCCCATAATGTCTGATGTGTTCTCTTTTCATTAGTTCCACATCTCCATCAGTACCTGACAATCATATTGAAAGGTAACATCAGGCCATTCTTCCTCCTTCACAGGTCGTACGTACCACATCCTGGAGAGAAGTGTTTCAGCAACCAGAGAGTTTGGAATATTTGCATACCTCTGAGACGCTGCTATAATGAACTCACCTCTAGTACGTCTTACAATTAACTCCATGGTCGCACGAGCATTGGCACATGAGAATGCCACGTAAACGTTAACTTTGGTAATCCCAGGATCTGGGCGTCTTTACCTCTTATTTAAGCTTGCTTGGACCACATCATTAACCCATTTTCTCAAGTTTTATTGGGCTTCACAACATAGTTTTTCCTATGGCTAGGAATCTATTTTCATGCACCACTGCATTTGAGAATCTGAGAATAAGAATGGATGTTGCTACTAAAAAGCTATAGTTTATGTGTGTTCTGGAAACAATGGTAGTTTTTCAAAAACAAATGCAATAAGTTTCAGCTTACCATCCTTTGTTTTGATTCTCTCTGCTTAGAGTGGTCTTAACAAATAATACCCAGTAACAAGCACAAAGAAATACAAAGAACTCGATTCACATTGAGTTACAATAATAAGTGCATATTGATAATTTGATAGCATTTCTCATATTAAACTTAAAATGTAGAACCCACTGAAGGAATCTTGTTCCAAACTACAGTCACACAAAAGCAGTAAAACAGGGTTTGCTCCACTTGGCATGGAACATGCAGAGAGGAGTGTGCTATGTAACATTAAAATCATTTATCTCCTGAACGTTACCTAGGAAGTTTTCTTCCAAGTACTGCAGACCGGTCAAGATATCCAACAACCCCTTGATGAACATCGTCAATGTATCTGCTCAGTCAAGTCCAGCTTTGGCAATCAAAACCTATTTATCAAAAGAATGTTAGCAGTAATAACATAAGATCTGCAAATGTGGCTAAATCAGTAGATTGTATATTTCTATAGTCGGCAACAAATGAAGTTGTTCAAGATTCCAAATAGCAAGGCCATAAGTTAACCACTTTTAATATTCAATTTCAGATACGATGTGGGTTGTTGGACCTGGAGTGCCTGTAGCATCTCCAACAATTACAGTTTGGCATGTCACTATGAAATAGAGAGTAGTTTTTCTACACCCAGGCTCGGTGCACCCACGCAAGAAAACGTACCAAAACATTTCAAAAAATTCTGAAACTTTGTGTGAATGATTATCAACAAATGTTATGGGCGCTTGCAAAATTTGGTGCTGAAATAACATTCAAGGAGCTCTCTACAAAAAAAAACAAATTCACTGAAAATTAGTCAAAATGTAAGTGCACTATTTGAGCAGATTTTGTAATTTTATCTTTTTTGAAGAGAGCTCCTCCGTCCGAAAATACTTGTCCTAGAATTGATAAAAATGGATGTATCTAAAACTAAAATAGTCTAGATACATCCATTTCTCCGACAAGTATTTCTGGATGGAGGGAGTACAAACAAAGAGAGGCAAGTTAGGTTGTCGTGCTTGTTGTTGTACGGATGTTAAGGAGGATGAAGGCAGCAACAACATCTTGGTTCTTTATTTTTAGCTTCAGAGATAAGATACCTTGTGCAACGCAAAAGTGTTTTTTTGCTAATCCTAGAGCATCGTCGACACTGTGTATTGCAAATAAAAACACATCGGAGGTTCTAAAATGACCCAAAGAATCAAAGGATGTGAAAATTGGGATTCATGCATACATATGTGAAGTTGACAAGCTAAAACCAGTCACTTGGATCACAAATACTGTTCACTCATCTTGAACCTAAAATAAAGAACCAAGATGTTGTTATAATCCATGAAACATGCACATCATACTACATTATTTTTGAAATCTGCCATTTGTATAGAACATCGGAGCTTAGACCTAAAACTTTACCTGGAGAATGGGGAGGACAGTGCCAACATGAGCAGCAAAAAACATGATTTTGGCATCAAAAGCATCATGGCAATATACAATAGATAACTTGTAAAATTAGCAAGCGCCCGATAAACAAATGGCAAACAAAAATAGGTAAAAGGATAGAAACATGTATATGAGAGTACCTATATGCAAGAGTTAACTACCGAACCTCTAAAGATTATTACGCTGTTGGAGAAATATGAAACATGACATTTGTACTGCACTTAAAAATGAACACCCAAAACACGGTTAAAAAGCACATACCTATTGTTGCATCATAGCCCAAACTAAGATTGTCTTGTACCAAGCTTCCCAATAAATATAGTGATCAGGGGAGCCTGCAGAAATTCAGGAACAATTAATATATGGATTAATAGGCCTGAGACATTAATGGGAGAGCACATACAACATATAATCAGGCTGCAAACAAATCAATGAGAAAGAAGTGGAGAAATATCTTTAAGAGGCTAAAGGAAAATCTGATTACATAGAACAGAGTATACACAATAGGAAAATGATCACAATTCACTCTCCTGCAATGTAACAACAGTCCATACGCATCTATTCCTCCCAAATCACAGTACCTTAATTTCAGAAACTAATAACCAGTCCAAAAGACATACAAATTATCAGAAAGTCGTCACCAGACTGGCAATCAGATAGAAGATCGAAATGAATTGGTCATGCAACAGACCCTCATTGGAGAAAAGAATATACAACACACTGGGATATGATTATGCTGAAAAGGAAACATAAATGAGAGGTAGTGCCATCAGGAATCATTCTGTGGCGAAGATAGTTTAAAAAAAAGTGACGACCGAGGAAGATTACGTACCCAACTCTGTACCTTCCCAATTCCCTATGGCGAGCGTTGCGTCGGTACTCCTCTGTCGAGCTGCTCATTGTTCTGCAGCTTGTTGTCATCTACCTGCGCCTGACCATGATGAAACACTTTTGCAGCCACGCGCATTTGGGTGGCACCTCGAGGCAATAAGCCAAGGGCACAACAGGAGGAGGACGCCGGGATTACGACCGAATAATGATGGTCAGCAGCGGCAGTTTGTGCCGATGCTGCGAGTAGAATGGGCGATGACCTGCGTTTCATTGCTGGATTAAACAGCTCTGAAACAAAAAAAGTCAAAATTGAAGTCGTTCCAGGTCTCGCAATGCATCATAGGTTCCAATGTAGGTGTAACAGGAATTGATCATAACAGGAAACAATGCATATGTAGCAGGTATTGATCTACATAGCAAACATTGTCATTGCTACCGGTTTTTGTTGCCTGTGTGCACAAAAGTAGCATCCCAAAGATCAGATAGTTAGGTTGTCCAAGCTATGTATCACACACAAAAAATAGTACTGCATATGAATTTTATAAAGTCGTCTTCTAAGGGGCACATACATTGTCCAAATTAGAAAATTAGAAAATTGTAGTCTTGAATTAAACCTGCCAAATTAGAAAATTGTCCAAAGAAGTATGTAAGGTAGCAGTGCATTACCTTCAGGTCCTCCAATATACATGTAAAATAATTCTGAAGCTCAGAACCCTAGAAGTATGTAATGATCTCTTGCCGGATTCTGCACAAAAAATAGTGCAAAGCTAAATAAGACTATCTTGAGCAGGTCACAATATAGGGAATATCTTTTTTTAGAAGATATAATTTGAATCATCCCACGTGAGGTTTCAGCTTGCCAGCTAAGACTTTAAGTGATGTGGATTTTCCAACTCCATTTGTTCCAACAAGGCCGCATATCTGGGAAGACCTTGAGACGGGCTAATTGATCGATTCTATCAAAAAGGATAAGCTTCAGGAAAGATTCGGAAACCTACAAACAATGAACAGCACAAGTTCAGACAAGCAATTGATGATCTCGATGGCATAAAATTGGCATTCTGTACCAAGGATTACAGCGGAAGACAATGTTATAAGACATACGACTGTACTTTCACAAAACAATAGAAGTTCTTCTCTTGTTTAATCAACTGACATGATGTTAGAGACGTATACTGTGTATACCTTGTGCAAATAACACAATCTGCCTCCGCTCTTCCGGGATGAACATGACCTTGAATGGGGGTCTAACATTGATGCAAAGCTTCCCTGCACCAACAACCAAAACCATTCTGCAATGAACCATTGAGTAATCTAAAAACCAACATTCACATCCAAAATGAACCCAACTCTACATCTAAAACCAATCTTAAATAAAACAAGAAAAATGCAACATCAAGATCAAGATCTTAGCAATCGATTATTCGAAAGACTGAAGAAGATCAGAAATACTAAATCTCAGTAACCCAATTAAAGGATTTCAAAGGACGCCGCCACCCCGCGCTCACATCCTTCTGTGGGGCAGCAGATGAAGGCCGGCAGGATGCTCACGCTCTCCCGCCTTCTTGGGGCAGAAGAGGAGAACCGGCGGGGGGCTGCTCACACTCGCGGGGAAGTAGAAGAGGAACGGCGGGGCGACGTCCGAGGAGAGGATCGGCGGCCGGCGACGGAGGGCGAGCGGAGCGGAGGACCGTGGTCGCGAAGGCGAGGCAGATGGGAGCCAAGAGGAGCTCGTTCCCTCCAAGCTTGATGCCGATGGCAACTGCGGGAAGCCGGCAAAGCATCCTCGAGTAGCGGCGCTGAGCAGCGGGAGGCGGCCGGGGCGGGCGGGGCGGGGGCTAGCGGCGGGTGCGGAGCCTGTCGCCCGGCGGCGCTGAGCGGCGGGAGGCGACCGGTGCGGGTGGGGTGGGGCGACCGACGGTGAGAATGGGGAGGCAGGGGCGCAGCGGTTCCCAAGCGTGGTGGGCTCGAGCGTGGGGGCGAGCAGTTCCCGAGCGTGGCGGGGAGTCTGTTTCGCGAGCATGGGGCTTAAGTCGTTTCATTAGCGAGGGGATTACGTTTCGTAAGTTTCATTAGCGAGGGGATTACGTTTCGTAAGTGGCCAATTTCATTAACGATAGCATGGTGAGTAATTAAAGCATAAAACACGTTTAGTAGGCTGAAGGGATGTAGACCATCGGATTGCATGTTTTGATGGATAGGATGATTTGGTTCTCCGCCCTTTCGTGCTTTTATAGGGGTAGTAGATTATCATTACACGAATAAAAGGTGCAAGTGCCGGCTTCGAACATTAGTTTACAAGTTCCGATGTTCCATTGCGACGTCGTGAAATTTATGTATGTGCTCCCAATGGCGGAGCTTGATGAAGATTGTTGAGGGGGCGAGAAAGAAAAGTTATGCATGAACACTGAAAAACATTTGATATTCAAGCCTAATAATTAGGGGTACACTTAATAGTTTCCTAGAGTAGGGGAGCAATGCCCGTTTGGCCCCGTGAAGCTCCGCTACTGCATACTCCCTCTGTTCCAAATTTGAACTAAAACCAATCACGACAAGTATTTTGGAACGAAGGGAGGGAATACTAATATTTCGTTCGCTGTACTCGAGATCCACCTGCAATTTATCCCCCAGCTCTGGTTCATCTCCCCCAAACCAAGCATGTGCGACCGTAGACACCAAGCTCCATCGCCACCCAGCATGTCTAAATATAACAAGGCAGCACCAGTGCAGCGCAACAATCAGTAACCATCTTCATGGCAGATTCATGGCAGCACAACTTCTCACATGGAAAAAAACTGGCAACCCACAATGACAAAGAACCGTAAAAGAAACTGAAGCAACAACCACCAAAGAACTGCTGTAATTATAGCCTATAGCTTCATGAATCCGAGTACCACAACAGGACAACAGTCGGAGGAACGCTATGAGTCGCAAAATCAACAGCACGTAACCAGCGCAACAAAGAATTGCAAACACAAACAATTTTACGCCATCAATTGGATGGCATTCCTCCAGATCCAAGACAAGGACTAAAAGATCCTCCCGAAGTCCTTCCTTCCAAAGGACGGCGGCAGCCCGCTTGTTGCAAGAGAGTGACCAGCGCTTCCTCCTGCACACAGATAGTTCGTTTTGATCAGTATTATGCTTGAAAGACATAGATGCACACAAGACTCTTTCTCAGGTTCCCAAACACACGTCATGGAAGGAAAATAAATTGTACTAATAACTTCAAAGCTTCGGTTGTAGGATAAGAGGACCCAATTATAGGTTGATCCACAGACCCTCAGTCCATAGCTCATACATTGGCATACAAGGTTTGATGCTTAACAGCTACAGTTTTTCCATCCATGTGCATCGACAGAAATCATATGCTGGTGGAGTATATTATCAAGTGTCTTTTTGTTATCTGTAATCCTAAACATTATCATTGTCCAGAAGATTAATAGCAAGACTTCAAGATGTTAGAAGTTTGCAACGATGATATCATCTTAAGATTGGAATAGAACAAGTTCATACACAGCATTATTACAGAACTCCTGCTTTGCAAGTGGCAGGAACATAATAGCCATGGCGATGTCAGCAACAAAATCAATAAAAAACCACTAAGTGCACAACAGTGAAATCATTCATTACCCCAAGGCATCCCTTCAACCATCCGAGGGGGCGAAGTAGAATCTGGCATGCCATATTTGGACCAGGCAGATTGAACATTCTGGAGATTCCCCGTCGGGCGTATAGAGGTGGAATTCATATGGTTGTACCGCTGAAATGGTTGTCCGTGACGACCAGGGAAATTTCGCTGGGAATAGTTGGCATGGTTGTAACTATCATAGTTGACGTGGCCTGTTGAATGGCCACTCTCTCTGAGAGACGGTGCATGAAATAGGAAGTCATTTCTACAGCAGAAACATGAACAAGGAATCAGTGAATATACTTAATGCAGGAGCAGCAGCATCCAGAATTGGAAAAAAAAATCACAGCGGTATTAATTATCTCTAATTGGCTGACAAATCAGAAAACAAAATATTGAAGCATAAAACTGTTGGGGTGCATGAAATGCATTAAAAACAACATGTCCCATGAACTAGTGCACAATGATGTTCCATAGTATGGATGTTTCTAACCGACAAAACCATCTCAAACTCTCAATCATAATGGGATATGCCCGGTAAAATATGCATCTGTATAGTGTCAAACCCTGGGGGATAGCTAAAATGAGAAGACCTGAGAAACCATTTCCTAAACTCTGTATGAAGCACCGTTCCATCCATTTCCATAGGAATAGGGTATGTGCGGTAAAAGGCGCATCTGTTTACCTCCAACTACTGGGGCATGTATACAAATTGAAAGGACTGGACAAATCATATTGTTACCTCCCTACATGAAGCATCAATTTCATTTGTTTCAATGGTCGTTAGTTAATTGCGATATCCTCAATTAATAACTTACGAGTGGAGCTTGTTAAAACTTAGTGTTATGGTGTGCAAGATCACATGAAACAGTCATGAGCAGCGTGGCACAGGGTGAAAAAACAATGAATGTGCATTACAGATATTGGGACAAGGGGGCAGACAGACCTATCTTATCAAATAAGGGGTAATATCCCATTAATTAAAAGAGTATCTTATTAGTAAATAATACTCCCCCTGTAAACAAGATCACTATAGTGATCTAAAAGGTCTTATATTTGTTTACAGAGGGAGTACCATCTTACTGTTAGGAAAGTAGCATCACTTGGTTTAGATTAGATTTTTCTGTTGCATTTGCTATTTCTCAGTCACCTGCTGTAGAAGGCAGTCCCTTTTTTTGGGAGCCATAGATCCTATCACCTGGGGCTAACCATCTCTATATAAAGAAATGAGCCACATCTATTATGAGCAATCAATCAAACAAGTACTTGTCCTTCACATGGTTTAGTTTCTCTTTCGAGCCTAGTCTCATCTACCCTATGATCTACCCTCCGTAAACTAATATAAGAGTGTTTAGATCACTACTTTAGTGATCTAAATGCTCTTATATTAGTTTACAGAGGGAGTAGCAAGCATAGCGTGTTTCTGGTATTCAAACCCAACAACGTTCAAGGAAGACCCATTGCAGCAACGAAATATTGAGATCTCATCATGCTACAATACCTTTGATTCGAGCCTGCAATATCATGGCTTTGGATATTGGGCAATCTGCCAGACTGGATTGTTCGACCACTTGCATCTCTCAGGTGAACACTGCCTAACTCAGCTGATAGTGAATTATCTTCTTGCAGGAGTGACTCATCGCTGCACATAAAAGTCGAATGAAAGGCTAATCCATAGGCTACACTATTTTAAAATAAGTAAATTTAATATGCATGATTACCTATAGTTGGGATCCCAGTCAGCTGGATCTGGTACTGATGAAGTGGAGGTTGATGTATCAGCTGGCACATTGGATGAGTGCAAAGGACGGAAATCATTGTAACCAGATGGTTGAACATAACCATGATTGGAAGAAGAGTTTGTGGATAAACCAGTGCTAACACCTATCTGCGGCCTCCAATTATAATGACCAGAATTAGGAAGTGCACCATATGAATAGCCAGAATGTCCTCGAGCAAATGCTGAACTGACACCATCTCCATGAGGTCCCTGGATTAGCTGAGATGTGTACTCATGTGGTGGCATTGACATAGGAGGGTGACCAAGATTCCTTCTCCTATTGTATTGGCCTACCACAGCGGCTTTTCCTAATGAGGAGCCATGACTGCCCCTTGCAGGAGAAGTGGCAACATACTTAGAAGTAGCGCTAGCTGGCATTTGTGTTTGGGAATTTGGAGGAGTAAATTGTGATGGACTGGCCCCAAGAGACATAGGACCTGGACCACCAGGACTTAGCCGAATGCCAACACCATGAGAGAGATGAGGCCTTCTTCTAATATCTGGACTAAATCCTAGAAATGTTCCTCCGGCTTGTGACTGTAAATTGAACCCAGAAGGGCCTAGTGGTGAATGATACATGTTAACATTATTGACATCATAGCTTCCGTAGCTGCTTGCAGGACCTACGTTATCATTAAAGCTACCACGGCTACCGAAGCTGCCGCAGCTGCTTCCATATGAAAAGGGCATCTTTGGCGGAAAAACGTTATTGAATGGTAGGGATCTGTTAATGCTTCCAACCTAGAAAAGATATAAATAATATATTATGGATGTATTCTTGCAAGGTTTCTACTGAATAGAAGCATGAGAGAACATACTTACAACCTGAGGGGAAAGGCCAGCAGCTAGCCAGTGACCTCCTCCAGGATTGTGATCAACTGTTGCAGCACGACCAACGGGCTACAACAAAAAAGGCATAAAGCTTGACTTATAAACTAGAACTGTATGGAAAAGGTAGCTCTTGAGGTCCAAATTTTCACGAGTTATCCGCCCAACCATTCTGGTATAATGGCACTAAAACCATAAAGAAACTATAACCATAGAAGACATGACATCTGAAGGGTGTAAATACAATAAACTTTTCAAGATTGATGGAAAGAAACACTGTTGCATGTTCGTGTGACCAGGTGAAGACGGGATATCTAAATCGAGATGCATCAATCCTGTTGACTGAAGCAAACCGAAAGTTGTTTGCTACAGCTAATGGTGATTTCACGTCACAGGTTGTTCATGAGAAGAATATGCAGCAAGGTGTCTGGAATAGAACCATACTTACAATTACTGGGGTCTCCCGGAAAGGCTCATAAGGACCAGTGAAGGCTTCACCAGTTATGAATGGATGATATGAAGCCTGAAATAGATTTTCAAAATTGTGAAGCGCTTCCATTGATGATTCTTCAAGAACATAAGTTAGCGCTCACAGAGAATCGAACAACTCTAAACTTCGTAAGGATATCAAACAAATTCCAAGAGGCAAAATGAATGTAACTTCAAGTACACAAACCATACAAGTACGGAGTAATATCTAACTTTATCATTAGCCAATACCTGCAATGGTGACCATCGCTTATTAGGATCAAACTCAACAAGTCCTCTCAAAAAATCAACCAATGCTAAGCAATCTTCCTTTTCAGTCTCTGCATAAAAATTAACATATATATGATCGCATTAGCAACTTTATCGTAAGGACCACTGTATTATCATGTAAAAACTACTGCTCCATATGAAATAAAGACCCATGCCTCGTCACTAAAGAACTGTACATTTGTATGCTACATGTATAAGCCAGGATTAGTTGTCTATTAACCAAATATGCCCATATGATGACATATGACTTACAACGTGGAATATGAATAACTGTTAAAGCAACCATGTTATCCCCCCCCCCCCCCCCCCAAGGTACTGGACTCAAATTACAAACATCGGATTAAATGGTTGAAAAAAGCATATATCGAATGTTAGTTTGTGTGTGTTACAAGCTCTTCATCTAATCTGCATAGGTGTGTATTTCACTGATACTGCAAGAGTAAGTTGACCATTTTCTATATTGGCCTAATTCCAGGCTATCCCTAGAAACAGAGTAAGAAAACCAAGAATTTTTTCATGCTAAGAAGCCACTTGATGTTCAAAGACCGCCACACAGAGACCATAATATAGAAATAGAAACAGTAAGTGCTTTATTGTATTGAACATTATTGCGGTAGATCAACCCTAAAATTTAGAACAGGGGTAAAGCCGCCCCTATTAATAATAAATAAAAGCATCACTGAACAAACCTGGCAGATTACCCTCATTTAAATTCTTCCAAGGGTACGAGAATATGAGTCTGTCAAGCCTCCCACGAGGGAAATACCATTTCCCTATTTTTGGCTTTTTGGAATCCCTCTGTGTTGCAGGATTTAGACAGGGCATGAATAACACAGTAAATGTATAAAGCATGACATAGAAGTAGTCTTCAGAATAACTTCCAAAGAAAAACCACAAAACTTACTGCTTCAACCTCGTCTTCTGTTAGTATTCTGTATGAACTGCGAAGACCATCATGTGCTTCATTACCAGGATAAATGCTTCCAGCATGTTTAAAAAACTTCCTGGTGTTTTTAGCCTCCCTAAGAAGATCATCTGGCGGTTGCCCACTGTACATGTTGAATATTGGTAAATAAAGTATTCTACCATTATTGAACACCTACTAACTGAAGTGAAACAGCTCAACCAGCTAACACGTAAACACCTAATATCGTATAAAGAATTTATTTGCAAACAGCTGGTACGAAAATAAGAAAACAGGAGATTAAGATTTTCAATAAAAAAGAACTTACCCGACCATCTCAATCATACGGCTAAGGACATCGTATTCTGATGCTCCGGGAAATAAAGGTAGACCTATATAAAGTTCAGCAACTATGCAGCCAAATGACCACATATCAATGGCGGTAGTGTATCTAGCACTTGTTAAGTGTACAAGCCCACAAGCTAAAATCACAAACTATGCATTGTAAGATGTTTGTGTAGCTACTGTTAAATGTATTTGCTATTAGAGATGTTCAATAGGATACGGATAGCCAAGAAGCACTTCAGGTGACCTGTAATAACGGCTCTGGAAAAGGAAAAAAATACAAGCTTGACTTCACAATTCATATTAGTAAAATGAACTTTAGACTGATGAGTGAGTTCAAATAAAACCTGGATATATGAGTAAATCGTTTTACCCTCCATGCACGCTGATCCAAAATCAATTACTTTAACTCCAGCTGCTGAGTTTACTCTGCAAAGGTCACCTCAGTCATCAAACTTAGCATTGTTGAAAGTGGTAGTACACAGAAGGCGTATAAACAAAGTGCCTATTTTGATGGGAAGCAACTCACTTTGGTGTTATGAGGATATTTTCCGGTTTTAGATCACAATGAATAATTCCAGCACCTTTCATGACAATCAATGCATCCAATATCTAAAAGTAATACATATAATAGGTAATATGGCAACAATGGCAACGAACAAATATGAAAAACATGCAGGATAAGAAAAGGACACCTACCTGTCTTGAGAAAGTACGGACAAATTGCAGTTGCAAACCTCTTAAGTTGTTCTTTTTCAACAGCTCGTACCTGCAAAGTTGGAGTTTACGTTACCACATGAATCGAAACTAACACGGGGCATATTTATAAAACATAATAGTAAAGGCAGGTTTAATGGAAGTTACTTACAGGTTATGACCAAGCATTTCAAATGTGATGCACAAATGATTTTTCCATGGAAAAAAATCCAGCATCCTGACAATGTGGTGCTGATCATCAGGATCAAATTTGTCATTTAGCTGCAAATACATGAAACCAGTGTTGTGATGCCAATATTTTCAACAAAATAAGTAAATCCTAAGTAGATTACCATACCATGCTCAACAATGAGACTTCCATGATAGCCTGCTGATAAAAGGCAGGCTGGTTTTTTATAACCTTCACTGCAACATAACTGTTGGTTTCTGCATCCCAGCATTTAGCAACCTGCCCAAAGGTACCTTGGCCAAGCATTTCTTCGACAATGTACCTTATTACCAAAAAAATTGCCTAATGAAATGATGAAGCATAACTTAAACAATCTGAACCCTGAGATGAGCAGTTGTGGAAAAAAAGTTGAACCGGCTAGATCTACCACACAAGTTCTACAAATTGAAAGAAGAAACCAAATATTGCGACAGACCTTCGGACATATTTCTTCTTTCACATACCTTGACTTCTTAATTCTCATAAATAATGGGGCCCTCCAAGTATTCATAGATATTTCTAACTTATAAAAATCAACTTCTTGCAAAAGTGAATTTGTGTGCTAAAAGTGTCTGAAGTAACCAACAAGAAACTAAAATGTTAAAGCTGGTACACTGGAAAATAACTAAACTAACCTCCGGTCTGACTTCTTATTAACCAATTCCAAGTTGACATACAAGATTAGGTCAGAATTTGCATTATCAAGGCCATCATTGTGAACAGGAACTGCAGGAGTGGTGAGGAAGTGCTTGGGATTTAGTGAATCTACGTAATTAAACTCAGGATTGCATTTTTCAAAAGTTTGGACGATGTCTCTGGTCAATCTTGCAACAATCTGCAGGAATAAACAGTTAATTCAGAGTTGGTATATCAGATATATATGGGCATGTGGTGCATATGAACAATGGTAACAAACTGAATTATAAATGCACTCCATCTTTCTCTCCCATATAACGCACTAATTGAGACCAGCAACAGTGTTAAAGGATGTTCTTGTAGCATTGCACTATTCGTTGGATGGTATATGCAGGTTTGCATTGTCCAATGATCCATATTTTCTAAAAGAGATATCAACTACAACTAGGATCCTGACACACTTTTAGTTGTGCACTTGCGTAATATTTCCCAATCACTTATACTTGGAATCTCTTTACACTCGTGATGGATTGGAATAGCAAGTCAAGCAAACAAAACATGTATATTATATATAATTCAACACTGAATGATTGTTGCAGAAAAAATAGGCGTGGTTAATTTATGGGAATGCTAATTGTAGTCAGAAATGAGGTTTGCCTCTGATTAATCAAAAGACAATTTGAGCAGACCACACTGCTCCAGTTGGTCAAACTTTTAGTTCCCTGAACCGTGCGTCCCGAAAAGGCAGCGGCAGCAGCAGCAGGAACGGTGCTGATTCGAGTAGTTCAAGTCACCGAAGTTTAAGATGTATTGGGTTCTTAAGCTGTAACGGTTTCTTAAGGGCATTTCATTCTAATCAATTTCCAGCTAGGACGACCTCTGAGAATCGCTCAATCCAATTGACAGTTCAAATTCAGCACGGTGAGCCCGAGAATAGCTCCAAAAGGGAAAGCAAGCAAGCATCTTTTGTTAGCCCCGTGAGAGGGGAAGGTGTAGGAAACGTACAGGCCTCTTCCTGACGGCGCGTAGATTGCTTGAACGGGCGGCAACCCCATTGCCCCGGGCGGACGGCGCCTCCGCCCGGTCGCCCACCACCGCAGCAGCGTAGGACCGGAACACCGTGGACTTGGTCGGCGCCCACGGCGGCGGCCCCGCCGCCTTCCTCTCCCTCCCAGTCTCCTCCATTCGCCTCACGCGACCACCTCCCAACAGGCAGGCGCAAAGCGCCCGCAGAGATCAAGTGCCCAACAACAGCAGCAACAACAACACGTCAGCCCAACCCGCACCAGCCCAGGCTCCTGTTGGGATCACGGCAGCGCACTCCGAAGCAGAAGCGGCAACAGCAGCAGCAGCAGCAGCAGCAGACTAAGCGGCCGCCGGCGGAGTAAAGCTGCATCCTATGAAGCGGCCATCGCCCAATGCTACTCCGGCCCGCGCCCCCGCCGATCCGATCTCCCCGGCCCTCCGCCGCCTCCTCTTGGCGCTCGGGACTTCCCCGGGCGGGGCCAACGGCTCGGAGCCGGACCGAATTGGGCGGGTAGGGTTTTGGGCCGAGGGCGACGGGCTGCTCGTACCCGCCGTACTCGCGGCGGCGGCGGCGGCGAAGTGGAGGCGGAGGTGGTGGAGCAGTGGGGAATTTGGAGCGGGGCGGCGAGTCCCAATCCCCTCCTCCTCCTCCTCCTCCCTCTTTCGTCTCTTTTCTTCCTTCCCTTCCTCGTCTCCGTCACCTCCCCTCGACTCTGGTTTTTTTTCCGCTCGCCTTCTTTCCAGCTAATATATATACACGTCTGGATTTTAATTACTGCGGTTAAGCAGTGGAGTTGTAACACGGCCCCCAGTGGCAACGGCCCGCAATTATCAACGTCGCCACGCTAAGCACCGCTGTCATCGCGTGCTAGGCCGCGCAACGTCACTGTGCTAGTGCGAGCGTGGCCGTCCGATCTGTCCATCGTGCGGCTCTAAATGGTCAAGAAATAATATATGTTTCATTTATTTCTGCCAAAAGGATTACGCTGAAAGATATTCATATATATCTGGTATGACTCGGCGTCGGTGGGCTGGCGGTCACGTAAACAAGTAACTGGCGAGCAATGAATGACGAAAGATCGGGAAACACATATGTTGGGCCGGCGCATTTTCTGAAGATGTGCAATGATCGAGCCATCAAGATAGATGGATAGACATGGAGCAATTTCCGGGTGCGTTACGAGATGTGTAATGGTCGATTCTTCAAGATAGATGGATCGAAAAGGGGATTTCCGAATGCTTACAAGATCGTGTAATGGTTGAATCTTCAAGATAGATGGATAGATGAGAAGTAATTCCTGGATTTTAATTACTACAGTTAAGCAATGGAATAATAAACAGAGTCCAGTGAAAACGACCCACAATCATCAACATCGCCATGCTAAGCACCATTGTCATCGTGTGTTAGGCAGTGAAATGTCACTGTGGCCGTCTGATCTGTCTATCGTGCGGCTCTAAATGATCAAGAAATAATATATGTTTCATTTATTTCCGACGAAAGGGCTGCGCTGAAAGATATTCATATATATCTGGTATGACTCGGCGTCGGTGGGTTGGCGGTCACGTAAACAAGTAACTGGCGAGCAATGAATGACGAAAGATCAGGAAACGCCTATGTTGGGCCGGCGCATTTTCTGAAGATGTGCAATGATCGAGCCATCAAGATAGATGGATAGACCTGACGCAATTTCCGGGTGCGTTACGAGATGTGTAATGGTTGATTCTTCAAGATAGATGGATCGAAAAGGGGGTCCGGATGCTTACAAGATCGTGTAATTGTTGAATCTTCAAGATAGATGGATAGATGAGAAGTAATTCTTAGATTTTAATTACTGCAGTTAAGCAATGGAATAATAAATAGAGTCCAGTGAAAACGACCCACAATCATCAGCGTCGCCATGCTAAGCACCACTGTCATCGTGTGTTAGGCAGTGGAACATCACTATGGCCGTCCGATTTGTCTATCGTGCGGCTCTAAATGATCGAGAAATAATATATGTTCCATTTATTTCCGCCGAAAGAGCTGCACTGAAAGATATTCATATGTATCTGATATGACTCGTCATCGGTGGGCCGGCGGTCACGTAAACAAGTAGCTGGCGATCAATGAACGGCGAAAGATCGGAAACGCATATGTTGGGCCGACGCATTTTCTGAAGGTTGCAATGATCGAGCCATCAAGATAGATGGATAGACGTGAAGCAATTTCCGGGTGCGTTATGAGATGTCTAATGGTCGATTCTTCAAGATAGATGGGTCGAAAAGGGATTTCCGGATGCTTACAAGATCGTGTAATGGCTGAATCTTCAAAATAGATGGATAGACGAGAAGTAATTCCTGGATTTTAATTGCTCAGTTAAGCAATGGAATTATAAACACAGTCCAGTGACAACGACCCACAATCATCAACGTCGCCATGCTAAGCATCGCTATCATCGTGTGTTAGGCAGTGGAACATCACTATACTAATGTGAGTGTGCCCGTCCGATCTGTCCATCGTGCGGCTCTAGCTGGTCGAGAAATAATATATGTTCCATTTTTTCTGCCAAAAGTGCTACGCTAAAAGATATTATATATATATCTAGTATGACTCGGTGTTGGTGGGCTGCCGGTCACGTAAATAAGTAACCGACGAACAATAAATGGCGAAGTATCGGGAAATGCGTATGTTAGGCCGGCACCTTTTCTGGAGATGTACAATGATAAAGTCATCAAGATGGATGGATAGACCAGAAGCAATTTTCTGGTGCGTTACAAGATGTGTAATGGTCGGTTCTTCAAGATAGATGGATAGATGAAAAGGGATTTCCAGATGGCTAAATGTTCATGATAGATGGATAGACAAGAAGTAATTCCCACATGCGTTATAAGATGTGTAATGACCGGTGAAGGAAATATGTCCTAGAGGCAATAATAAAATTGTTATTTATATTTCCTTATATCATGATAAATGTTTATTATTCATGCTAGAATTGTATTAACCTTAGTACATGTGTGAATACATAGACAAACAGAGTGTCACTAGTTTGCCTCGACTAGCTCGTTGAATCAATGATGGTTATGTTTCCTAACCATAGACATGAGTTGTCATTTGATTAACGGGATCACATCATTAGAGAATGATGTGATTGACTTGACCCATCTGTTAGCTTAGCACGATGGTCGTTTAGTTTGTTGCTATTGCTTTCTCCATAACTATACATGTTCCTATGACTATGAGATCATGCAACTCCTGAATACCGGAGGAACACTTTGTGTGCTACCAAACGTCACAACGTAACTGGATGATTATAAAGGTGCTCTATAGGTGCCCCCGATGGTGTTTGTTGAGTTGGCATGGATCAAGATTAGGATTTGTCACTCCGATTGTCGGAGAGGTATCTCTAGGCCCTCTCGGTAATGTACATCACTATAAGCCTTGCAAGCAATGTAGCTAATGAGTTAGTTACGGGATGTAGCATTACGAAATGAGTAAAGAGACTTGCCGGTAACGAGATTGAACTAGGTATTGAGATACCCACGATCGAATCTCGGGCAAGTAACATACCGATGTCAAAGGGAACAACGTATACCGTTATGCGGTTTGACCGATAAAGATCTTCGTAGAATATGTAGAAACCAATATGAGCATCCAGGTTCCGCTATTGGTTATTGACCGGAGACATGTATCGGTCATGTCTACATAGTTCTCGAACACGTAGGGTCCGCATGCTTAAAGTTTGGTGACGATCGGTATTATGAGTTTATGTGTTTTGATGTACCGAAGGTAGTTCGGAGTCCCGGATTTGATCACGGACATAACGAGGAGTCTCGAAATGGTCAAGACATAAAGATCGATATATTGGACGACTATGTTTGGACATCGGAAGAGTTCCGAGTGAAGTTCGGGCATATACCGGAGTACCGGGGGTTACCGGAACCCCCTCGGGAGTTTAATGGGCCTTATGGGCCTTAGTGGAAAGAGAGGAGGGGCTGCCAGGGTAGGCCGCGCGCCCCCTCCCCCTCTGGTCCGAATTGGACTAGGAAGGGGGGGGCACCCCCCTTTCCTTCTCCCTCTTTCCTCCTTCCTTCTCCTACTCCTACTACATGGAAAGGGGGGAATCCTACTCCCGGTGGGAGTAGGACTCCCCATGGGGCGCGCCATAGGAGGGCCGGCCCCCTCCTCCACTCCTTTAATATGGGGAGGGGGCACCCCATAGACATAAAAGTTGATCATTGATCTTTTAGCCGTGTGCGGTGCCCCCCTCCACCATAATCCACCTCGGTAATATCATAGTGGTGCTTAGGCGAAGCCCTGTTCCAGTAGCAACATCATCACCGTCATCACGCCGTCGTGCTGACGAAGCTCTCCCTCGAAGCTCTACTGGATCGTGAGTTCGCGGACGTCACCGAGCCGAACGTGTGCAAATCACGGAGGTGCCGTATCTTAGGTACTAGATCGGTCGATCGTGAAGACGTACGACTACATCAACCGCGTTGTCATAACGCTTCCACTTACGGTCTACAAGGGTACGTAGACGACACTCTCCCCTCTCGTTGCTATGCATCACCATGATCTTGCGTATGCATAGGATTTTTTTTGAAATTACTACGTTACCCAACAATCGGGCCATTAGGATAGATGGATAGACGAGAAGTAATTCCCGGGTGCGTTAGAAGATGTGGTGTTGTCGATCCTTCAAGATACATGGATAGATGAGAAGGTATTTACGGGTGCGTTACAAGATGTGTAATGGCTGAATCTTCAAGATAGATGGATAGACTCCAAGTAATTCTCGGGAGCGTTACTAGAAGTTTAATGATCAAGTCTTTAGGATAGATGGATAGACAAACAGGGATGCATTACAATATGTGTAATGGCCGAGTCTTCGTGATAGATGTGTAGATGGAAAGTGACTAGTGTCCATCTGTTACTAAGCTTTGAGTCACATTTACGTCTGATACGTCTCCGTC
The DNA here is from genome assembly GCF_003073215.2 of Triticum urartu. NCBI lineage: Eukaryota > Viridiplantae > Streptophyta > Magnoliopsida > Poales > Poaceae > Triticum > Triticum urartu. Next base: position 467,493,231 of record NC_053027.1, read on the forward strand.
GTATCTACTTTTCCAAACACTTTTGCCCTTGTTTTGGACTCTAACTTGCATGATTTGAATGGAACTAACCCGGACTGACGCTGTTTTCAGCAGAATTGCCATGGTGTTATTTATGTGCAGAAACAAAAGTTCTCGGAATGACTTGAAACTTCACGGAACGTCTTTTTGGAAATAATAAAAAATCCTTGCAAAAGATGAAGACCAGGGGGCCCACACCCTAGCCACGAGGGTGGGGGCGCGCCTGCCCCCCTGGGCGCGCTCCCCTACCTCATGGCCCCCCTGGAGCTCCTCCGACCTCAACTCCAACTCTATATATTTGCTTTCGGGGAGAAAAAAATAGAAGAGAAGGATTCATCACATTTTACGATATGGAGCCGCCGCCAAGCCCTAAAACCTCTCGGGAGGGCTGGTCTGGAGTCCGTTCGGGGCTCCGGAGAGGGGAATCCGTCGCCATCGTCATCATCAACCATCCTCCATCACCAATTTCATGATGCTCACCGCCGTGCGTGAGTAATTCCATCATAGGCTTGTTGGACGGTGATGGGTTGAATGAGATTTATCATGTAATCGAGTTAGTTTTGTTAGGGTTTGATCCCTAGTATCCACTATGTTCTGAGATTGATGTTGCTATGACGTTGCTATGCTTAATGCTTGTCACTAGGGCCCTAGTGCCATGATTTCAGATCTGAACCTATTATGTTTTCATCAATATATGAGAGTTCTTGATCCTATCTTGCAAGTCTATAGTCACCTACTATGTGTTATGATCCGGCAACCCCGAAGTGACAATAATCGGGACCACTCCCGGTGATGACCGTAGTTTGAGGAGTTCATGTATTCACTATGTGTTAATGCTTTGGTCTGGTACTCTATTAAAAGGAGGCCTTAATATCCCTTAGTTTCTGCTAGGACCCCGCTGCCACGGGAGGGTAGGACAAAAGATGTCATGCAAGTTCTTTTCCATAAGCACGTATGACTATATTCGGAATACATGCCTACATTACATTGATCAATTGGAGCTAGTTCTATGTCACCCTAGGTTATGACTGTTACATGATGAACCACATCCGGCATAATTCTCTATCACCGATCCATTGCCTACGAGCTTTCCATATATTGTCCTTCGCTTATTTACATTTCTGTTGCTATTGTTACAATCACTATAAAATACCAAAAACATTACTTTTGTTATCATTACCTTTTGCTACCGTTACCACTACTATCATATTACTTTGCTACTAAATACCTTGTTATAGATATTAAGTTTCCAGGTGTGGTTGAATTGACAACTCAGCTGCTAATGCTTGAGAATATTCTTTGGCTCCACTTGTGTCGAATCAATAAATTTGGGTTGAATACTCTACCCTCGAAAATTGTTGCGATCCCCTATACTTGTGGGTTATCAAGACTATTTTCTGGCGCCGTTGCCGGGGAGCATAGCTCTATTCTTTGAGTCACTTGGGATTTATATTTTCTTATCATTATGAAGAACTTGGGAGATCCAAACACCAAGATTTATCCCTCAACTACGAGGGGAGGTAAGGAACTGCCATCTAGCTCCGCACTTGATTCACCTTCTGTTTTGAGTAAGCTTGCGACACCTAAACCTGCTTCTGCTATTGATTCTGATATGTCGCATGCTATTGATGATGCCACTTCTGCTATGCATTATACTTATGATGAAACTGCTTCTATGCTTGATACTACTATGCCACTTGGTGAATTTCTTGATGAACAATTTGCTAGGGTTAGAGAGAATGAAATTATTGAAACTAATAATATTGATGAAAGTGATGATGAAGACTCTCCCCCTAATAAATATGAATTGCATGTTGTTCCCGAGGGTTATGTTCTGGATGAAGAATCTGTTAGAGCTATTTTAGCTTGCAATGATAGATATGATCTAAATAGGTTATTAGCTAAATGGAAGAAGCAATCCCTTAATGCTAGAATGAAACCTGACCCTGCTTTTGCTACTTCACCTATATGTGTTACTGATAAGGATTATGAATTCTCTGTTGATCCTGATATAATTACTTTGGTTGAATCTGATCCTTTTTATGGCTATGAATATGAAACTGTTGTGGCACATCTTACTAAATTGAATGATATAGCCACCCTGTTCACTAATGATGAGAGAACTCTCTACTTTTATATCCTTAAAATATTTCCGTTCTCATTAAAGGGTGATGCTAAGATATGGTTTAATTCTCTTGATCCGGGTTGTGTGCGTAGTCCACATGATATGATTTATTACTTCTTTGCTAATTATTTCCCTGCTCATAAGAAACAAGCTGCTTTAAGGGATATATATAATTTTGTGCAAATTAAAGAAGAGAGTCTCGCACAAGCTTGGGGAGGCTTCTACAATTACTTAATGCTTTGCCT